>NC_056732.1:325777353-325852353 GCF_019279795.1 Protopterus annectens | reverse complement strand
AATACATTTTGTCAGTGGCAGATTAACTTTAGGTATGGGCTGTTTTCAAATCACAGGCCCCTTGCGCACGAAACATACCCATGCTCTTTCATACACCTTCCTGATTGTATTAAATTATATTCCTTGAACAATACAGTACAGTTTTAGAGGGTGTTTTAAATTTATTGTTTTGAAATTTTTCCAGTAAACAATGAAACAAAATGCATGCACCAATAATGATAAAACTGCCCAATTCAGAACATTTCCATCATAAAAGTCTACTCAAACTTCTACAGTCCACTAGTATCAGTACATATGCACAATCTCTGAAGAAGTAAAAGTCATCTAAATAATTCCACATTAAAGAGATCTGTAACTAATGAAGAGGTTGCTGCTAGCAAACAACTTTGTATTTCATTGTTTCATCTACAAATAAAGTGCCTGTTACCCTTGAAGAATAAATTGCCTATCTTACACTAAAAAAATGATAAGCTAGCAATATTGCAATAGGGAATGGATGGCAAACTGATAACAGGTTCATAGTTACTAGGTATCTTCACCACAAAGGAGTGCAGCATCCACCCCTTTGCAACACAGTACAGTATCAGCAATGCATCTATCTACTGTGGGAGTAGAACCCACAGCCTTCTGCATCAAAAGCAAGTATACTACCTGTTGTGCTATTAACAATGCAAGCAGACTCAGCAAAAGGAGCACTAAACTTTTGCTCCCCTGCAACTCTCAGCTCCTTGTAAAATCTACTCACTCAGTTGTATCTCTGAACTTTACAGCACAAAGAAATCTGGAAAAAGCCAAAGTTTATTGGGGGGGGGGCATAAACCCAAAAACCAGGGACACATTTTAAACATTGCTTGTATAATGTTGGAAAGTTGCTAGAATAAAATGCTGTGTTAACACCATACATTTCACTGCCAAGCCTTAAACCCAGGACCCTGTGCAAAACAGTCAGAGCAACATACCACTATGCCAAATCAGCTGTTTTGTGAAAGAGGAAGACGGAAACTTAAATGGCTATCATTTAGTGAATGCAGTTCTCACCATAGCACAGCTGTCAACCTCTTAGCACAAAACACCTGAACAAAGCCAATAATGGGTGAATACAGCCCCCAAACATTCAATGAATTCAGTTCTCATCATAGCTCTCAACCTCTTAGCAAAAAACACCTGGACAAAGCCAGTAATGGGGGAATATAGCCCCCAAACATATTCAATGAATTCAGTTCTTACCATAGCTCTCAACCTTAGCACAAAACCTGGATGAAGCCAATAATGGGGGAATAAAGTCCCAGAAATAGAGACAAATTTCAAATATCCATCTTATACACTTAGAAAATTGCTAGAATAAAAGCTTTTGTGTTACCATGCACTTTCTGAAGAATATGAAGTCTGATATTCAAATGCGTGTCATTTTTAACATTTGTTAACCAGGAAAGTCGGACTTGGAACAAAAGCTAATTCTTAGCAGAGGCCCAGGGAGAAACACTCCAGACAGACACATATCTTTGTAAGATGGGAGGACACTAGAGGAAACAAAAACAGGGAGGGCATACAGACTCCACACAGAAGGTAAGGCACCCCAGCCAAGAATCAAACCAGAGAACATGTAGCTGTCAGGCAACAATGCTACCACTGCACCAATGCAGTACTGGCTTTGCAAGGGCACAAAAATACAGAAACCACAGATTTTATGAGGAGCAGAAAAAGAACAAGGGAAAAATCTGCAACATTTTTACAAATGGTGGTGTGTAGGGAATTCAGGCTCTTGCCACCTGGGCCCAAGGTACAGGGTTCAAGCCTTAATCTCTACCCACACACACACACACACACACACACACACACACACACACACACACACACACACATACACACACACACACACACACACACACACACACACATGACTGCAGTGAGAACAGAACCCCTACCTATCTACGTACACAGTACCTTATGCAAGCATCATGGCACAAGTCTGATCTATACTAGAGTGCAGGTCAACTTATAACAGATGACATCAGCATGCCATGTGGGAGTCAAGAGGTTGGAGGCCTGCATCTGCTCATAGGTTCATAGGTTCATAGGAGGCTACTAGCCTAATAGCCCTAGGGTGTTTAGAAGCCTAGCTGTTTAAAAACACAAGTACCCTAATTGAGCATAGTTGGATGGTCATAGCGATTTTGTAAGTAGAACCAACTGGCCCTATCCATGAGATACATAGGTGCCACCCCAGAGGTGAATTTACAGTCACCCAACCAGTAGTCAAAGTTGTGATTGAACAGGGTCATTGACGAGCACTGCTTCACACACAGTGGGACCCTATTACAGAGGAGTGTGAATCATGATGGGATATAGCTGTCTCCCCAGCATGTTCTATTTATGTCACAGGCTAGGTTGAGAACCCTGGGGCAAATTATTCTTGTCCCATTTGATTTGCAGATGTCCACCATTTACCAAACGTCAGGGTCTGAGACTGCTCTATAGGAAAGGCATAAATCACCTCTCAGCAACCTGCATGACACTGAGTACAATGACAGGTATTTCAGTCTTTCCATGTATGTCATGTTTGGAGGAATCTCCCAGGCAGAGACTTGTCTTTTCTCCAGTTGTTGCAGGTGTCTGGTGAGGTACAGACTGATGGGAACATTGTACTCAGTTATTTGTCTGATAAGGGTAGAATACAGCATGACCATGCTGGTCTTGGATGTGATGTCCATATCTATGATGTGCACAGTGCAGAATGTGTGTGTTACCACTATGGGCTCATAGTTATGGGAGTGTAGATTGCTATCAACATGTGTTCCCAAGTCTCACAACACTGTGTTTGAGCTTGGGGGGTGGTATGTATATCATAATTAGCATGGGTACTTCATTGTCAAAGGGGACAATGAGGCATTGTATGCTTTAAAGTTCAGTCCTTGAGTTTGGCACCAATCATTTGTGTGTGTATCAGACCCTTCTTTTATATATTAAAATCATTGAGGGATTCTATATTAGCACACCCAGTTACCACTTATCTGCAGTCTTGGTAAACCACAGACAATCTACCATTGCTTGTGATTCAAGGAAGTAGTTTGCAAACAGTTGATGGCCCAGCACAGATCCCTGTGGTATTCTAATGGTAAGTGGCTAGTGGTGGAGGTGCAGTCCTTAGCTCTGGGAGTCTGTATTATGTCATTGAGCCAGTTGTCTGTCTCTCTTCTACTGCATGGCTTTATTCACACATGGCAGATCTTTGTTATGATACATGAATTGTCAAAGGCCTTGGATAACTCCACATAGGTGGTATGTCCTTTATACCTCATCCAGGTTTTTTCAGTCAGTATCCAAGAAGTCCACAAATGTCAGTAAGCAAGATCTACCCTTGACAAAACCAAAATTGGTAGGGACAAGTGTGTTGAAGGTCACCTGTGTCCCTGTGGATTTGATCCAAGCTGATTCCTTCACTAGCCTTGTATTTAAACCTTTTTAGGAGTATGGGTCAATAGTTGTAGTTCTGCATGTTACCAGACTGATGTGCATTGCATAGCATACAACATCTGATATCACATTTTGTAGTTTGGTTGATATATGTGTGTGGAAAAAGTACTGAGTCCCCAGGGTTGCAGTGCTTGGGGAAATGCTAAGACATGTATGTATTGTAAATATGTGACACATTGTTAGTAAAGGTCCTCAGTTTGTAATGTCTCCATGGGTAATTTCATGTCATATACAGGAAATGGACCATAAGCTGTAATACATCATAACATATACATCTCCATAGAGAGGCGAGCAGCAGGTTTGGGCGACAGTTAGCAAAGTGCATATGCATGCGAGATACAAATGTTTGTCCGTAGCTAAGCCAGATGCAAATGCGAGCCACATTGCTAAAGTCTGACAGTTAGTATTGAGTCACTGAAATACACCTGCTACTTAACTGACTCTGTGGAAGCATGTGCTAATGCAGTAATGCATTCCATTTTGGGGCCAGATGGTACTGGGTTCAAATACAGGTGTATCTAATACTTTTAAATACTTTTCATTACGGTTGCTGTGCGTTGGTGTGAGATGTGCACCTTCACTCAATAATGCATTAAAGAAATGAAATGGGTAGATAGGACAGTGGTGAAATGGAGAGCAAGCAGGGGGAAGATCAAAGTGAAAGCAGGGCAGGAATGTGCAGGAGGGAGGTAGGAAAGAACCATAGCTATCCATTTCTTTAATAGTGTAAAGTAAACATATGTGCAAAATATTAACTGAATTTGGACTGTCACCTCCAGAGAGAGGGATGACCACAATGCAGTCATGTTGCATAGCCAACTGGACCAAATCAAGTGTGTCAAGAAGGCACATGTGCAAAATGGACAGCTATGTATGGGAAGATTTTTTATTTTGTGGAAGAGATGCCCATTTTTTTGAGAGAGAGAGGAATGTTGTGGAGAGGATGTAGGTATGTCTGGGTCAAGTAAGTTGGGTAGGTGAGGAAGCAATTGCAGACAGACAAGACAAACAAGACAAGAGTCAGAAACGGTGATGGACACAAAAGGTTGGGGACACCATGACTGGGGTGAGGGTGGGGACATCCTGAACCCATGGTCATCAGGTTGCAGGACAGTGAGAATCTAGTCCTCACCCACTGGACTGTCATCACTGTCACCTTATACTGCCACTGGCTGGAGTATTTAAAGTCTCCTTCTTTTCCTTCTACTATTTCACAAAATGAGAGAGAGCAACCTCTCCGGCTGGCGTAGGCATGCACTAAGTGTGACACACAACCCTACGCACCATCCCTGGCATCTCCATGTGGTTGATAAAATCACCACTTCTGCTACTGCTCCCAGGGGGTACCAGTATACCACCCTCTGAGCAGGTCTACCTGAGGAGGCAGGTAGTGCAGGGCCAACAGAGGTGGTGCTGCCAGGTTGACTCCCAGACATGCTGGGCAATGGTGCTGGAGCCAGTGGAGGGGGAGCAGGTGGATCCTGTGGGGCAGCCCTACCCTGCTGTGCTGTGGAGCATTTAGTGATGTGGTATACATGGATGACATGGACACATTTTGATGACATATAATAAAATAAAGTAAAATGAAATAAAATAAAATAAAAATAAAAAAGAGAGATAAGGTTTGGGGCGAGGAAAAAAAAGAGATAAAATTAGTACCTTCATATGTTACTGTCAGAAGAAAAAATTCAAACGAGTCGCATCTGCCTCAGGTGATGAATTTTCCTTTATTAGCAGCTAACCAGATTACACAGCATGTTGGCCAAGATGTCCGGTCTGGACTGATCTGATCTCCTCTGATCTGATCAACTTGTTTACTGACATCAACTTTTATACTGCAAGCAAAAAAAGCTTTTTGTTACATTTCTGACCGTTGACAGTTGGCTATGAAAAACATATAGGAAAAACATGTTTATCACAAATTACCTCAAACCCGCAGCGAGTACAGAATGTTCAAGAAGTACAAAATGTTCAATTCAACAACGGTAGCTCAAATTTTCCAGGACACACAGCCTGCCCTAGTAAATTAACTCTTACTCGGCCATGCATCCTTATCCCAGGCTTCACTGAGCTATAACCAAATCTCTTTATTCTGAAATGCAGAAAACCGATATCATTCTGGTTCATAAGCAATGCTGCATTTTGTTCACAGATGAGGCCCATCTTTGATAGGGATATCCCAACAAATAACATGTTCACTTTGCAAGAACAGGAAAAAGACAAATAACAGTATGTTTTTAAAACTTTTTCTCTTAACATTTCCCCCCTGAAAACACTTTTATTTGTCTTTTATTTCAGCAATATATGGTAAAAACTAAGTTTTTCTTTGCATACATTACTTCATTGGCAAGACAAATTTTTAAACTTCAAAAACATTTGCAAAGAGTCACATTTCAAGGTATTCACTTTCACCAGTCTGTTGCAATTGCTGGTACATCGTCTTTGTAACAGCAGTATCAATCAGTCTTTGTAGAAGACCTCTGATTCAGGGTATACAACAACAACCACATACCACCACGATAGCCACAGTGACTCCAACGGACACCAGGAAACTGCTGATGAGATGACTCCATTTTCCAAACCACGCTTGTAGAAAATCTGTAAAGGGATTATTTACCCCAGAGTTCTCTGCCAATTCTTCGGATAGCATCTCCAAACCTTTCAAAGCTCGAGTGATACTTCCATCAGGCGCAGTGTTGTTTGGAATATATGTACAACAGAAAGTCCCAAACATCTTGCAAACTCCTCCTTCTTTGGCCAGGAGCATATCCAAGCCAAAACGATTCTGCCATGCCACCTGCGAAGTGGCCTCCAGTTGTTCAGCAATTCCTTTCAATGCATCTTTGGTATAGTTCACAAAATGCTGCTGGTTATAGTAAATGTAGTTGATCCAGTCCACATTCTTATTAGGTTGAATCCAGACAAAGATGGATGTAAAACCAGCTGCTATTTGGTTTATTGCTTTGTATTCATCAACCAGTCTTTCTTAGTACGCCAATGCTATCGAAGATTGCTGCCTCTCTCTCTTTTTCTCTCAACCACTACCTCTTTTTTTTTTTTCTCTCCTACGAAATTTTGCTTGGGAACTGGGGAAAAAAAAGAGAAAGAGAATTAACTTTACAAGACCACACAGTCCTTCCAGGGAATCGTAAGCCTTGATCTGAGTTTGTTGTCTCCACATAACCACCATACGCCTGCTAAACTATGAGTTTGGTTCTCCAGAAATGGATTCCCATTGCCATTCACAGTAACATTGCAATAGTTCTGTCCCATATTGCCATAATTTTTCCTGTACCATCTCTGGAAATGCACATATATGAACCTGGATAGGAAATCGCTGCAGGTTTCTCAACTTTGCGGGCTTGCTGATGAGCTTGAGTTTTCATCTTTTATCTTCAGTTTGTTGGAAGAATAAGAATAATTTGAACAGACACGTTTACTTATCCACATCTTGCATCAATGGGACTGTTGCTAATTTACCTTCAGCACAAAAAAATACAGTCTCACAATGTGCTTCCAGTACAATATCTAATAAAGATAAACATTCATTATGGGTGATAATAATCCTCCTCCTCGTAAAACAATTGTTCTTCTTTGTGAAGCAAAATCTGGTGTATTTGTAGCAGACTTAAGG
Source organism: Protopterus annectens (assembly GCF_019279795.1). Classification (NCBI taxonomy): domain Eukaryota; kingdom Metazoa; phylum Chordata; order Ceratodontiformes; family Protopteridae; genus Protopterus; species Protopterus annectens. The sequence goes on along the minus strand of NC_056732.1, from coordinate 325,845,245 downwards.
TTTTGTACTTTAAGTTGGAGGTTCCCCAAAGGAGCAGTTCTAGTTGGAAGAGACACTCCAATTCCATAAACTCCTGAATCACTTTCTTGTGGTGACACAATGGTTATAGTAACTACTCCGGTACTTTGAAAAATGCAATTTTTATTCTTTGTTGCCTGCTTTTATCTTTCTCTGGTATCACTGCACCACTTGTTTCCCATCCATTCACATCTGTTGACCACCAAACACTTGACCAGAGCGTATTACAGTCTCGACAGTCTCTATTGCACAAGTATTTTGCACGAGTCAAGAAATTATTATTGTTCCATTTAGAACAGTCCAAAATTCCTTCACAAAGTTTCACCTTAAACACAGTAGTAACACCTGTTTGCGCTTGCAGCACCACCATTCCTTTTTCTCTTGCAACTGTTCCTTCTCGTATGGACATATTTACTTTTGCCACCAAAATCATCATCATGTGACAGTTCAAGCACCAGTTGAACATGGCCATCCTCCCTAAGGACTACCTCGCGCCGTTGGTTTCTTCACTGGGTTTGAGACTAAAACAACCCCTATTGGGCTAATCCTCTTTGTAGCCAGACTTTGCCAGAGGTCCGGTGGAGTTTGACCAATATCAATGGCAGAAGGAAGAGCCTTGAGTTTTTTACAGTGGGTGATATGAATCCACAAAGTTCTCTCAGCGATCTTTACAGCCGTAGGTGTCGAGATAAGTACTTGGTATTGGCCTTCCCACCTGGGGGATGACCAATTCTTTCTCTTCACGGAATGGATCCACACCCAGTCCCTGGCTGCCACGCTTAACAAGGTTTCATTTCTGGAATCTGCAAAGGAGTCATTGGTTACAAGAGATTTGACATTTAGCAGCTTCTTCATATAATCCGCTAGATCCTCACACTTTCAACGCCACCCGTTCGCTGGCAACAATCCTTGCCACGGATATGGTGCGCGACGTAATATGGTCTTCAAACAAAAGTTCAAATGGTGTAAGTCCTTTGTAGGAAGGTGAGATCGCATGTACAGGAGTGCCCGGAAGGCACGCAGTCGATGTACAGGAGTGCCAACGGAAGGCACGCAGTCCATGACCTATGTGTTTCTGCCATTAGTTTGCGGAGCTTACTCTTCAAGACACTGTTGTGTCTTTCCACCAGTCCAGCTGATTGGGGATGGTAAGCACAATGATTTTTGAGATCAATTTGAAACACTTGACCCAATTTCTGAATAATCTGATTAACAAAATGAGACCCATTATCACTGTAAATGCATCTTGGCAGGCCAAATCGGGGAATTATTTCTGTAGTCAAAAGCTTTGCTACTGTTTGTGCATTCGGATGCTTCACTGGAAAAGCTTCTACCCATTTAGAAAAAGCATCAATAATGACCAAACAGAACCTTTTTCCCTCTGAGGGTGTCAACTCAATAAAGTCCATACAGAGTGTGTGGAATGGATATGGAGGGGTAGGGAATGCCTGCTGAGACTTCTTAACTCCACCCTGAGCATGATACTTTGCACATAATAAACAAGATAAACAGAATTGCTTTGCATAAGTTGAAAACCCTTTACACCAAAACACCTTAGACACTATTTGAATCATCGTCTGTACTCCTACATGGGCAGGTTCATGGCTAACCAATGCCGCATACCTAAAAAGGTTTGAGGGTAATACCATTTTGCCATCTGATGCCCTATACAACCCACTCTGTTGAGTGATACCATATTTTACCCAACGGCATTTTTCCTTCTGTATGTGTCAATGTTTGCATTACTTTTAGTGTCTCTAAGTCTAAGAGGTGTCCGGGCTCCAAATCATTATCATGTAAAAGCAAATCATTTTCTTGAGCTGCCTTTTGGTACCAACAATCAGCAAGGGCATTTCCTGGAGATGGCAGGTTCTTTCTGTTGGTATAAAAGTGACATATGCATCGCTCATTGAAGTGGTAGTTGCACTTGCAGCATATACTTCCCCTGAAGAGGATCTTTCTTTCGTTGGTATGTGCGAAGATTGGAACATTTACATATGGCTATCTGAAGTGGTAGTTGCACTGCAGCCATATCAGTAAACAAGGGCTGGTGGAGACAGGATCTTTCTGTTGGTATGTAAAGTTGTTTATTTACAGCTATCTGAAGTGGTAGTTGCACTGCATCTAACAACTGTAAAATTAAATATCTGTGATTTATTGGTTTGCCTGTCGCAGTAACCATTCCCCTATTCTTCCATAGTTGAGCGAAAACATGTACAGTGGAGAAAGCATATTGACTATCTGTATAAATTGTCACTTTTTTACCCTTCCCTAAGGTAGAAGCTCGAGTCAAAGCCACCAACTCAACTGCCTGTGCAGAATAAATGTTTGACAATCCTTTTGCCTCCAAAACTTCAGTTTCTGTGGTGACAGCATACCCTACTAGTGTTTTTCCTACAGTGTCTTTCTTTGCTGATCCGTCTACAAACAAAATGAGATCAGAATCTGTCAACGGAATATCCATTAAATCTGGTCGGGGAAGTACTTTACTCATGCTCTGCCTCTAAACAAACGGTGGAGTACCTTTCTCTGAGTCGGCAAAAGTGTCACCGGAATAAGAGTAGTACATCTTTCTATGGTCATATGAGGCTGTGTCAGCAGCACTGTCATACATGACAAATGTCGACTAGGAGATAAAAAGGTTATCTTATCTTGCAAAAGTATAGTAGCTACTGAATGTGGAACCCGCAATTGTAATGGGTGAAACAAAACTAATGATGCTGAGGCTTGTACTGCCATGGCGACCACCACTACAGCTTGAACACAGTTCGGCAATGCCCTTGCAACAGGATCTAATCTGTGGAGTAGAAAGCTATCGGCCTCTGTTTATCCCCATTTACTTGTACCAGAACCAAAGTCATATATCCTCCCTTACAATCAACCATTTGTACAAACGGCTTAGAATAGTTCGGAAAACCCAAAACAGAGGATCCTGCTATCAATTGCTTAATTCTAATAAATGCCTGTATTGCCTTATTTGTCCACTGTATATTATTCTTAGCAGCCATGGGAGTATCATAGATCAGTGCGGTCAATGGCCCTACTTCCTCAGCATAGTTAGGGATCCAACTTCTACAAAAATTAGTCACACCTAAAAGGACATCATCTCCCCGCTTAGTCAGAGGCATAGGTGCCTCAAAAATTGCTTGTTTTCTTTTGTTCTCCAATTGTCTACCTGCCTCATGAAATTAAATAACCCAAGTACTTTACTTGTGCTTTCCACAATTGTAACTTCTCTTTATTTACCTTATGTCCTTGCTCAGCTAAAAAACTAAGAAGGGCTAGGGTATCCCTTTTACAACTTTCCTGTGTGGGTGAGGCCAACAAAATATCATCTACATACAACAGAACCTGGCTTCCCTCTGGGGGAACAAACTGAGCTAAATTCGCAGCCATTTCTTGTGCGAATATTGTCGGACTCTCACAATAGCCCTGTGGCAATCTGGTGTAGGTGTATCTTTTACCTTGATAAGTGAATGCAAACCAAAATCTACTCTCCTTATGTAGTGGTATGGAGAAAAAGGCATTGCTTATATCTATGACAGAAAAATATCTGTGCTGAGGTAATAAATCATTAGTAATGTATAGGGATCAGGGACCACCGGTGCTCTTGGGATCATAGCCGAATTAACTGCTTGTAAATCCTGAACCAACCTGCATGACCCATCCGGTTTCTTTACAGGAAACAACGGAGTATTGCAGGACGAATCTGGGCATTCAACAAGAATTCCTACCTGTTTTAGCTGCTCAGTGACTGGCTTAATTCCTTCCTCTGCTTGTTTACTTAGCGGGTATTGGTGCTTACGAGGTCTAAAACCTGACTTTGGAGTTATACAAACTTCACCTGCTGTTTTCATCAGTACTACATCTCCTTTACCTTTTGACCATAAATCTACAGGTAAGGCACTTAACGCACTATCTTCCTCTTGAGTTAGGAGGATTTGTCATGCCATTTCTGTTTTGTCATCTCTGAGGTGCACACTTGGTTGTGCCCAAGTTACCCAATTTAATCTTTGTACCTGGATCTGTTGATCCTTCAACTGACTTTCGGACATTGTGTCCCAATTTGTTACCTTTTTCGCCAAATCTACCCAATGTGTCCCCACCGCTTTAGTAATTGAAATATGTGGGCTATAACCTGAGCGATATAAAGAACTCATTTCCTTGGTCAAAGTACAGGTCACTACTGTATTACCTTGCTTATCCCAAAACATATCATTCAAAATTATCCTTGCACATTTGTGCCTAAGGAATTCTTTTTCAAATTCTTTATCCGGACCAGGGCCTGTCTGTAGCTAAAGTGCGCATTAACCTGAGGTGACCCGCCTACATAGTAGTAATGTGTAAGCGCGCAGTCTCGTGTGACCCGCCTCCTAGATTTACTTAAAGCTAGGTTGATCAAATCTGTATCAACCCTCCCCGTTTGAAATCAAGTCCTGGCTATACCAGTAGAACAAGTCTTGTACTCCTTGTACCACCAAGCCATCCGCTAACCTTTTACGCCTCAATGCCTTTAGGTGTGGAATTGCCGCTATTCCAAACAAATGCATCAAATCTCTTCCCAGCAAATTAACTGGAAAAACTTTTGATATAATTACCCTACACCTAATAGCTTGGTTTGTTTCTTGGCGGATCTGTGAACAATAGAGGATGAGACAGTGGTTCCTTATAGATTTTCCCATTTGCACAACTTTTCACAAAGACAAACATTGTTTTGTCAGTTGGGGGGGGAAGAACTGGGACCAAAAAGTGTACGCTGATGCACCTGAATCACATAAAACTCCACTTTATGTCCCTCAACCAAAAACTCTATCATGGGTTTTGATCCAGATGCATAGCAATACAAAAATGTGCCAGGTTTATGACTACACAGTCACAATCCGCCCCTCCTTAATTTCCTGGGTGTCCTGACATTCTCTATGAAGAGAGAGAGAGTGTCATCATCATCATCATATTCTCGCTTTTCTTCTCTACAATAATCACAATATGAATTTGAATTTGGCGCCTTCCTTTATCATATAGTATAGTCAGCAGAGCTTGTTGTAAAGCTGTGGGGATGTCGCACTCTTCGCTGATCGCAGCAAAGTGCCCACGTCTACCACATTTAAAACATTCTCCCACGTTTTAACCTCCTCATATTCCTCTGAATGTCCAATTCTGTTTATAATGACGGTCCCATCATATGCCCCCCCCCCCTTTGTACACCACACCGGCACTCTTGCCCCTTTGGTCCTGTACCAAAAATATACCACCATCATCCCCTACTGCTAACACTTACTTTTTCTTTTTTTTTTTTAAATTGAAATGTCGCCAGCATGCCGTGCATATTCAAACAAAGGTTGCAGTCTACCTGTTCTGTGATCAACCATATGCTTAGTTATAAAACTATTTATCGGAGCCTTACAACCTTTAAGAAAAGCGTTTTTAAATTGCTGTTATATGCGTATCGACTATCAGTAGTCTGATCCTGCGGAATCATCATTCCACAATGGTTATTGAACACTTCTGTCAATCTTACAATATAGTGATCTACAGATTCATCATCATTTTGGATGCACTGATTTATTACTGTCCAATCTGCTCTTGGACGCCACTTATCAGAAATTCTCTTCAACAGATCAGTGACCCGTGTGTCTAACACCCCAGAATTATGCTTTAATGTAGTGCCGTCATCTGCCTTACATGTCCAAGTACCACAAACTAAGTGCCAATCTGGACCCAGGATTTGTCGTGACTACTTGTTCTACTTCAAACCATTTAGATGATAACTTAACGCATACCAACTATGTCCTCAGAAAACTTTTGAAAATTAACCTTGGGATGAGAATACCATCCGTAGCTCGTTTTATATCCTCTAGCCCAGGGACTAGCAGGGACGCTAGGGACTATAAACTAAAATAGTTGGCTCTTGTCCAACATCCCCTGCTTGTGGGTTTGCAACTTGTATTAAGGGAAGTGCTTCTGAGTCGTCAGAAAGTTTAATGGCCCAATGTCCTTGCCCTGCTGGTCCCGACCTTAACTGCATAGGTTGGTCTACCTATTGCAAAGCAACCTTGGGTACTACTAGGAATTTTGCGGTAAATTGGAGGGGTCACAACGTTTCCTTGAGCAGCCAATAACCCATCCTGCTGTACAGATCCCACATCTTCAGACTGATATTGAGAAGGTTCCGCTGGTACAGCAGCAGCAATTTCACGTGGGGCCATCTGGGTGGGGCAGTTGCCTGCCTTTGTACTGCACAAACTGTATGCTCATCCTCCTTATCTAAAAATAAAGCTACTTTTCCACTTGGCACCAGTGATCCCTTTTGATTTATTTTTTCTTTTTCCCGGCACTGTTTTTCTTTTATAGCTCATTTATTTGCCTCTTCTAACCATTTTTGTGCTTGGGGAAATCCCAATTGTCTTTGTTTTTTAGTTCTAGTTCTCGCATCTCTTTTCAAATCTCTAACCAATTTTTCACAGGCATTCTTATTCAGTGTACCATCAAAATCATATCTCGACTTCCACTTTTTCAAAAATTTAACATTATTTTTGTTTAAACCTTTCATATACTTAGCATCAACATTTAAACAGGCATCACTCTCACACTTGCAGCAACTCGAACCCATGTTTCCCCTAGATTTCTTATTTTACCTTTCCCTTTTTTTTTTTTCTTTTTCTCAGGTATTTAGGACTGTATCAAAATTATTTTACAGGGCTTATTATAAAATGGGACTATCTTAATGGGTGACCCTAACAAAATAATCTTAACAAGTAATCCTACCCATCCTTAACTAAAAATAAAACCTTGTTGACAAGATTAAATTAAATTAAAAGAAATTTATTTTTCATCCTACCTGAACCAGATGAGACTCCGTTTCCCCTTTTACGTTCAGAAACCGTCCTTTTTGTTTACAGAAACCGTCCCTCAGATAGGGATCAGAGAGCAGCCGGCCTCTTTTCAACGACAAATCAGTCGGAGGGCTTTCAGTCGAGGGAATCTTAAGATGAGAAATCCTCACCTGCACAGGTTTTTCTGTCTCTCTGTCGGTCTGATCCGTATCTTCGCAGAGGTTTCCATAGGTGGTATGTCCTTTATACCTCATCCAGGTTTTTTCAGTCAGTATCCAAGAAGTCCACAAATGTCAGTAAGCAAGATCTACCCTTGACAAAACCAAAATTGGTAGGGACAAGTGTGTTGAAGGTCACCTGTGTCTCTGTGGATTTGATCCAAGCTGATTCCTTCACTAGCCTTGTAGATAAACCTTTTTAGGAGTATGGGTCAATAGTTGTAGTTCTGCATGTTACCAGATTGATGTGCATTGTATAGCACACAACATTTGATATCACATTTTGTAGTTTGGTTGATATATGTGTGTGGAAAAAGTACTGAGTTCCCAGGGTTGCAGTGCTTGGGGAAATGCTAAGACATGGATGTATTGTAAATATGTGACAGATTGTTAGTAAAGGCCCTCAGTTTGTAATGTCTCCATGGGTAATTTCATGTCATATACAGGAAATGGACCGTAAGCTGTAATACATCATGACATATACATCTCCAAAGAGAGGCGAGCAGCAGGTTTGGGCGACAGTTAGCAAAGTGCATATGCATGCGAGATACAAATGTTTGTCGATAGCTAAGCCGGATGCAAATGCGAGCCACATTGCTAAAGTCTGACAGTTAGTATTGAGTCACTGAAATACACCTGCTACTTAACTGACTCTGTGGAAGCATGTGCTAATGCAGTAATGCATTCCATTTTGGGGCCAGATGGTACTGGGTTCAAATACAGGTGTATCTAATACTTTTCAATACTTTTCATTACGGTTGCTGTGCGTTGGTGCGAGATGTGCACCTTCACTCAATAATGCATTAAAGAAATGAAATGGGGTAGATAGGACAGTGGTGAAATGGGGAGCAAGCAGGGGGAAGAACAGAGTGAAAGCAGGGCAGGAATGTGCAGGAGGGAGGTAGGAAAGAACCATAGCTATCCATTTCTTTAACAGTGTAAAGTAAACATATGTGCAAAATATTAACTGAATATGGACTGTCACCTCCAGAGAGAGGGATGACCACAATGCAGTCATGTTGCATAGCCAACTGGACCAAATCAAGTGTGTCAAGAAGGCACATGTGCAAAATGGACAGCTATGTATGGGAAGATATTTTATTTTGTGGGAGAGATGCCCATTTTTTTTTGAGAGAGAGGAATGTTGTGGAAAGGATGTAGGTATGTCTGGGTCAAGTAAGTTGGGTAGGTGAGGAAGCAATTGCAGACAGACAAGGCTAGAGTCAGAAACGGTGATGGACACAAAAGGTTGGGGACACCATGACTGGGGTGAGGGTGGGGACATCCTGAAGCCATGGTCGTCAGGTTGCATGACAGTGAGAATCTAGTCCTCACCCACTGGACTGTCATCACTGTCACCTTATACTGCCACTGGCTGGAGTATTTAAAGTCTCCTTCTTTTCCTTCTACTATTGCACAAAATGAGAGAGAGCAACCTCTCCGGCTGGCATAGGCATGCACTAAGTGTGACACACAACCCTACACACCATCCCTGGCATCTCCATGTGGTTGATAAAATCACCACTTCTCCTACTGCTCCCAGAGGGTACCACTATACCACTCTCTGAGAAGGTCTACCTGAGGAGGCAGGTAGTACAGGGCCAACAGAGGTGGTGCTGACAGGTTGGCTCCCAGACATGCTGGGCAATGGTGCTGGAGCCAGTGGAGTGGGAGCAGGTGGATCCTGTGGGGCAGCCCTACCCTGCTGTGCTGTGGAGCATTTAGTGATGTGGTATACATGGATGACATGGACACATTTTGATGACATATAATAAAATAAAGTAAAATGAAATAAAATAAAATAAAAATAAAAAAGAGAGATAAGGATTGGGGCGAGGAAAAAAAAGAGATAAAATTAGTACCTTCATATGTTACTGTCAGAAGAAAAAATTCAAATGAGTCGCATCTGCCTCAGGTGATGAATTTTCCTTTATTAGCAGCTAACCAGATTACATAGCATCTTGGCCAAGATGTCCGGTCTGACTGATCTCTGATCTGATCGATCTCTGAGATTTTGATCTTGACATCAACTTTTACTGGCAGCAAAGCAAACAACTTTTGTTTTTGTATTCTGGACCGTTTAGAAACATAAAATAAAAACATATAGGAAAAACAAATTTATCACATCAAACCTCAAGCTCAGTCAAGAAAACAGAATGTTCATAAATGTTCAACAATTCATTCAAATTAGGTAGCTCAAATGTTCCCACACAACACAGTAACCCTAGTAAAATATTAACCTTATGGCCGTGTGTCCCTTATCTTCTTCACTGAGCTAATCTCTTTTATTCTTTCTGAAAAAAAAAGAATATAATATAATACAGGTTCATAATGCTTGCATTTTTTTTCACAGACAGAGTCCCATCTGATAGGCATATCCCAACAAATAACATGTTCACTTTGCAAGAACAGGAAAAAGACAAATAACAGTATGTTTTTAAAACTTTTTCTCTTAACAGTTACATACAATGCAACAATGCATTAACACCATTATTTGACTCTGTTGTCTTAACTTTTACCTTTAAGACTTCTACCACCTTACAGATAACTTTTACTTTTAAGACTGCCAGCTCCTAATAGATGTATACCACACTACATATTGCAGCAAGTACTCCTTGACATGTGCACATATTGCACATATGTGCATTCCAGTTATACAGATTACAGTGCCACTGTTATAGAGGTTTTACCTTAAACCTATAATTTAAATATAATTGCAGACTTAACTAGGTGGGAAGTGTGGTATTTGAACCCACAACCTCTGACTACAGTCTAATATTGTACACTTGGTTTGTACTAAAACTAGTGCATGCATACTTGTTTTTACAGTTGAGATATGCATGCTCAATTTGATACAATTCTGCAAAATGCCAAAAAAGCCAATTAACTTTTAATGCTGCAATAACACTACATACTGCTGCAAACATACTATGTGCTTCCCTCATCCTTACCAATCTAGCCCCATGAGTTCGTACATTGACCTTCCAGTCCATGGCAGCTGTGGAAAAAACAGAACAGAATACCATTATGAATACCAGTCTTGCCTATATTCAGCTTTTAAGTCTTACAAGTACTCTCTGTAGTTGATATCTACACAGCTGTGGGATGTCTGCAATCCTAAATTCTTCAATCCAAGCATTAAGCATATCCCTCTTCCTCCTCCATAGGTCATTATAATGATGCCTACATTGGTCACCAGTGCATGGGATACCTGTAGCACCGGTTACAGACCGGGCTAAACTATCCCAAGCTTCTGACTTATACTGGAAGCCAGAATAGTCCCCCTGCAGAAGCAGGGCACTATGGTTCTTAACTAGGAGTCCAGTAAATATCTTGGACTCCTGGATACCCCATTTCTGTTCCCTAAACCTGACACCTTCTCCACAAATGCCTGCCATGTCTACCACAGATCAAGAGCAATGGAGAGTGATGGTTCCCCACCAATTCCAGTTATCACATTTACTGGGAGTGTGCACACTGTTTAAAACTGTTGCACTCCACTTACCATCTTGCAAACATGGTGCTCAACAGTGTGCACCTCCTAGCACCACGTCTGCATGATGGTAAGTGGAGCACAACAGTTTCAAACAGTGAGACATTACATAATTGCAGTTGCAATTTCAAGGTTATTAGATGTACAGTCAATTATATATGTGTGTTAGGCAAATGTGAAGACTATGCCAGAACAGATAGCAGAAATATACTTACAGGAATATAGTACACAGTATACCCACAGTCATACGTCTGATAAATATGATAATATATAGATATATAAATAAATAACTGACACAATACTAGTGTCTCAGTCCTCAAACATATAATTCAAATCAGCTCCATTATGTCAAGTGTTATAAGTGTGAGTGGCTATAAAGGGAAGTGAAATAACAGTAAAAGTGTATGGAATATGCTGTATTTGAACCAGGACCATGTATATGGCAGTCCTGCACTTACACCTCTTGCCACAAGAAGGTTGAGAAAACACTTGTCTATGTTACAGTTCATTGCTGTAAACTGCAATGTCACAACAGTGAAAGAAAAGGTTGCACACCCTGTACTAGAACCCAGGGTCATCTGTACTCCAGCCCTACACTTGCACCTGCTGCCACAGGACTAGTTACATGACATTCCCAATTTAACTAATTATTCTTAAGGCCTCACTGTTAACTGCAGTGCAACATCGCTTACCGGGTTTGCGTGATGCCCAATTGTATTAATTGAATGCATCCAGTTTCTATTTTTCGCTGTCTAGGTTTTGTCTACTTCTTGGGTGGGCTAGTTTTCCAGTTTGTGCACTGCTGTGCTTCACACAAACCAGATAAGCACAACCAAACATGACGTTTATTTTTCTCCATCTCCCATGTTTGTGCTAAGTGGCGCATCACACAAACACTGGCAAATTAAAAAAAAACGAACAGAAAAAAAGAAAGGAATGGGAGATGTAGTTGAAATGAAGTAAAGTAATCTATGACATACAAACTATAAAATGTTAGTACGCATGAGGTATTTGTACACAGGTCTGGATTTGAACTCTCTCTCAGATGCACCTTCAGAACACATGATGAGTGGCTTATCCATCTTTGCCACACAAACAGCTTTGCAGCAAAGAACTTAACTCAATATGCACACAAGTGCAACAGCATCTACAGTGATATCAAACCATACAGGTATTATGTATACATTTATTAGTTTTGGATATAGTTTACCTAGCGATCACACAACCTATCATGATTATTGCTTGCAAAAATACAGCTTTGTCATACATTTCTGTGCTTTTTGGCCATTCTTCATTTACCTGAGCAGTAATCTGAGATGAGACATGCAGTGTGTAAGCTATTGTATATCATTGCCCTTAAAATATGTGAGGATATTAAGTGGAAATAATAACATATGCAGTTGCCAACAAATGAAGGGCAGGTTGGATGTTAAGGAACACAACTTGTGACTTGTGTGCTGCTTACTTACATTCCCAACCTTACATCTAACACTTTGTAGCTCTGACATGACACACCCACTGGAAGTAAGGCAACCTGCAGTTCTGTTGTGTTTTCCTTCTCCCAACCATTAATCATTCACTGTTGCAATCCATTAAAACCAAACACTGCGGGAGTGCCAGCACTATGTTTACATCTTCAACACAGATCCACTTCTTTGGGATTCAGCAGTTCTAATGAGTTCACGTCTCATTTGCATCTTTACCATGCTAACAGCCCTAAAATAGATAACCATGTAGCTAGCCAAACTGAAGGTGAGGAGACTTGTTTATGTTGGGAAGACAGTACATATATAGCTATACAGAGGATTACTGAACTTCAGAAGGTATGCTTCCATTTGGTCAGCTACATACTGGATAGGCTGGAATATATTTCTGAAAAATCTGAAGCAAAGGATTTTATACTTTTATCTGTATGTATTAATTAGAAGTGTACTGATGACATGGGCATGTTTGCCAAGCCATTTCAGAGGTATACATGATTTCCAAAACATGTGATAAACATGTACAAATGTTTCAGCGACAGATCCTTTGATAGAAATTTTAGTATTTCAAATATAGTTTATTAGGAAAATGTGCCATTTTCCTATTCTTTTCGGGGGAGCAAAGGTGAGTTACTGTTATGGCACAACCAAGGATAGACTGTTCTTTTATGTGTGTGTGTGTGGGGGGTCAAAGGTGAGTTACTGTTATGGCACAAGCAAGGATGTTGGTCTTGTTACTCTCCTTGTTTTGCATCCTGCCTGTTGTTAGTATTTCACATCTGTAGACTGTTTTATGTTTCTACAGGAGGTAATACTGAGTGGGTACCTTTTCTGTTTTATCTGGAAGCAGTTATTCAGTATGTATGTGCTACTTATATGTATTATTCATCTGTTGTCTTTTCGGACACCTAGGAGTATGCCACCCAGGTGTGTCAATCTTCTGAGACCCCTCTTCATTCATGCTGAGAACCAGATTGTAGTGGATGCCTTTAGGCAACATGGTGGTTTTCTGATGGAAGAGAGACAGGGAGATATGGCATGTAGGATGCAAATTTGGCAACAGACAGTTGCTGATCTGAATGCTGTGGGTGATCACGGCAGGTCATATGAGCACATGTGCCACAGGGCATTGAAATGATTACATCTGCATGGAGGAGAGCAGCTGCAGTGGGCCATGACCAGATGGGTAATGGGTAAGAGCCTGCTTGGGAACCACCACTAACACCCAATTAACAGTTCCTAACCAATGTCAGGGATCCAGACAGCTCACAGGAGAGTGCTGTACAGCATGTCCTGGATTTGGGAGCAACAGTGTCAGAGACAACAAGTACATCCCAGGAGCTTCCAGGTAGGCTTTGGTATCTCAACCATTGAATACTGTTGTATAGTAAAACAATTGAAATCAGTATGTTACTTCTGTGTCACGTGTATTTTTTTTTTTTGGGGGGGGTGATTGAATGGCGCAGTAGTGCAGTTGTTAACATTATCGCTTCACAGCAAGAGGTTCTCCGGTTCAATTCTTGGCTGGGATGCCTTCTGTGTGGAGTCTCCCTGCGTTCATGTGGGTTTACTCTGGGTGCTCTGTTTTTTTCCCACAGTACAAAGACATGCATCTGGACCATTCCTCCCCAAGCCTCCGCTGAAAACTGGCTCGTTCCAAATCAGACTTTCCCAGTAAACAAATGTTAAATAAAATAAATAAAAATAAATAAAGATTTCTACAGTTAATAGCTTAGGTTTGAGTTGACAGCCACTTTCTTGTTGACAGTATACTTAATGGACATATAAAGGGGTAAAAGTATTACCATCTGTGTTACTTTTAATTGTGATGATGTTGCCTTTATCGATAACAGATGCTTCGACATCACCAGGTCTAAATGACTATATTACTATTAAGCCCATGCTTCAGAGACGTATTTAGATAAAAATACATGTTTTAGGTTAACTATTTGAACCAAAAGTACACATGGTACACATTGTGAGTTTTATATGAATATAAAAGGCAATTACATTGCATGAAATTTTTAATATGTTTATTTAATATGTCAAATATATGCATACAACTTTTAGATGTAAGCTGACCTAGCAGGGAGATTTTATGGATTATTTATATGGTCAGTATAATGCAAGGATTTTTGAGTCATAGATTTTTTGCATTTATATTAGCATTTATTTATATATTGTCTTTGAGGAATAATTTTAAGTAGTATATGGAGTTATAAATGTTTTATTTGTATATTAGATTTATAGTATGGAGTACTATATGTGTTTATGTATATATTAATTGTATTAGGTTTATAAGTGTATATTTATGATATTTACAATATTATGGTTAGTATATATTTCCAACTATCAGCATATATATTGTTAGATAAGAGCAATAACAATATATTTATTATAGTATGTGTTTAGTGTTGGTTAGAATACATAGATTAATTTGTGTTATACAGTTGATTTAGTATTATGAACAACTGGTATGTCCCTTTAAGGTTTGAATATGAGTTTGGTGCCAAAAAACAGTTAAATTAGCCAACTGATCATTAATTGATTGATTCTGATGAAGTCTACATTGTAGTGGATGAAAGCGCTAGATCCGTTTTGCTGTTCAGATATTTACGATTTTAAGCACAATAAACTGGTGGTATTATTGCTATTTGGAGTGAGCTGTTTTCCATTGGTATCCTACTTATAGTGTTTAACCTTGAATTACATTGATGATGCTGCCTTTACCTCTTGCTTAACTTCTTCCAGGCCCATCCGGATTGCAGAGGAGACATTCATCTGCAGATGGTAAGCCAAACATTTTTATGTCAGTACTACTGAGCAATTGAAATAAATATTTTTGTTTGTGCTGTAGATGTCAGACCTGTTGTATGCATTGCTCTACTGTCTGTAATAGTGTTACAACTGTTAGTTTGTTAGCATATATTGGACCACATTAGTGTAGGTATTAATTTCCTTCTGTGTTTCTTGCTTTTTATCACAGGTGATCATGGCAGTGAAAGTGTGGGCCCTCTGCCACCTGACATCAGTGTATCAACAGACTCAGATGATGATGCTGGCCAAACTGAAGCACAGTCAGGGGGTACAGAGGTTGAACCTGACACTGAGGTTGACATACAGCCATTCCCTGCAATTCAGTCGGGCACAACCATTAGGCCTATGCCTACCCATTCCAGTGACACCACAGATATTGGACAGGTGGAGGGTGGAGCCATTGATTAGGGAAGTGTGGTTGCTGTGGCTTCAGTGTGTAGAGAGTCTGGCCGTAACCAAAGTGTGGGCGAGGTGTCATGCAGCAGGGTTGAAAGGGGTGCTCGGAGGGGGCCTGCTGTCCCTCCTCCACCTGGTGCAGGCATCTCTTCCCATGCCATTCAATGTATGTTTAGGGCCACCATGGAGGCACAGCCATGTTCCCATTGGTGCTCCAGACAAATTCTCACATTTGAATGCCTCCACCATGTTACCAATTCCATGGATCGGGTGAATGACATGTTGGAATGAGGGGTGTCTGTCTTGGAATGAGGATTGTCTGTGATGGAACATCTGGTGGAAGGGAATGGCATCCTTGTGGGCATAGTTTAGCCATACCATCTGCTGTCAGCCAATGTGGCCATGCCCAATCACACTGCTATAGTGACATTACTTCCACTGCACCATCAATGAGTGTGCTGTCCACACCCAGATGTGGCAGGCCATGGGGTCATGGTCCTGGGCATCCCCATGAAGGGAGCTCATTCAGCAGATATCAGTCATGTTCAGTTAGCAGCAATGTCTCTGATGGTGGGCATGGAGGTGCCAGTGCAACTCCTGGCAGAGACAGTTCTCTTGATCAGGGACAACAACAATGAGCTGCCACCTCTACCATGCATGGCAAACATCTATCCAACATACCAAGATGTAGAGCCAGCACAGAGCTTGGCTGTGTTCATGCAGACTCTCACACACCAATTTCACCAGGAGGATCCTACAGACAGACACACACACACACACACACACACACACACACACACACACACACACACACACACACACACACACACACACACACACACACACACCAGTTACATGATTCAGCCATGCAGCTTAAAACCCATTTTGTCTCACTGCCAACTTGTTGGTTTATCCAGATGTCTGCTGGCTTCTCTTTCTTGCTCACACATACTCACCAACCTTTGGTGCCAGCCTAGGCCTCCTGCTCCCCCACATAACATGCTGTGCAAGTGATAATAATTGTGCCATATCCCTGTTTTCTATCTTTTGGAGTCAGGGATATATAAGCTTTGTGTTTGATGCTCAGGGTGCATATCTGACTTAAAGTGCTTACTATATCTGCATTTGTGGTGTTGAACTGGTTATTTTATCTTTGACTTATATTGGCCTTGGAAAGTTACACAATTGATAGCATCAACATTCCCCAACTCTATTGTGAATGATCGTGTGAGGGGTGTGAAGTCAGAAATTGAAATGTGTATAATTACTTTCTAATTTCTCTCTTTAATGAATTTACATAACAAATGTATGATGCTAAATGGGCCATGCAGTGACCATCACTACTTTTGAGTGCTATGACTATGTGAATCTTTGATGTCTGAGGTCTACTACTTAATAATGAACACAAATAAGTCACACAAGTCTCTGCTGTTACATGTTAAGATCATTACTGTACCATGCTCCCACCTTTTACTTGCTTACAGTACCAATTAGTGTAATACAAGGATATGCCACTCATTCATAATTATTGCAGAATACACTCCAGGTTCAAGACTGACTTTGTAAATGCAGCAGTTGATATGGTTGTAGTTTAGGGCTGACTCTGTCTGATGCAAGCAGTACACAGCCAATACATGGGGAGGTAAAGGTTGTGTGAATTGCCTGGCATCAATGTTACTATCTGTATGTGAGCAGGAGGAAAGTTCTAGACCTCTAGGTGGTGAGTGAGTGTGCTATGCATTTTCTCTTGGCCAGTGCAAGGACACACTGAGCACACCTACATCTGCCTATATCCACAGCAGCTGGTCGTTTCCCCTCTGCCTCCCTATCTGTCTATGGCTATAGTGAGCGTGGCACTGGTGGTGGGATGTGTGTCCTTTCTCCTTGCTGATCCTGCTGAAGCTATTTCCTCAGGTTTATGTTGTGTAGCATGGCACATACTATGAATATTTCTGTACATGTCCATGGCTTGTACTGCATAGCTCCCCCAGATGTATCTAAGCACTGGAGCCATGACTTCAGCAGCCCAAACACACACCCTGTTATATTTCTGGTTTCAGTGTGTGCCTCATTATGATGTTCTTCCGTGGGTGTGTGCGCATTTCTGATGGCTGTTACCAGCCGAGGTTCTAGTGCATAGCCTTCATCCCCCAGTAAATGACCCTATGGGATATCCCCCTAGCAAACATCTGGTACAGTTGGGGGGTATGCAGATATGTGAGTCATGGTAACTGCCAGGGCAGCCAGCAGACATGTTCAAGATGATTCCCCTGGCATTACATACAACTTGGCAGTTGACAGAGTGGTAGCCCTTTCTGTTAATGTAGAGTCTACCCTGTTCCCTGGGTGTTGCCTTCATTTCTATATTGTGCACTCTATGGCACCCACTACTTCAGGGTAGTGTGCTACATGGTAGAGCTCCTGCATATTTCTGGCCCTCTCTTCAGAACCGCAGGGAAAATATATGTGGTCACTTGCATATGGGAGGATAACATTCAGGAATTGGTGGAGGATCCTGGATGCTGATGCCTGTGACACCCCCAGCATGTCACCTCTTGGTGTCTGAGAGGTACCTGTAGCTAAGATTCTAAGAGCTACACACACATTTGTCTTCACTGGGTTGGATTCCCCTTGGTTGGCTCTGGCTCTGAGTTGAGGACGGCAAAGGTTGCAGAGTTCTTGTAGTTTCTCCACGTCCACCCTGTAGCGCTCTACAATTCACATGTCATGTAGGTTGTGATAAGTTAAATGGGGCCTATATGCAGCAGTAGCAGCATTGGCTTCAGCCTGCAGCACATACAAATTATTAAAGCAACAGCAGCCCCTAACATTCTGTCCATGTAGATTCCTTTCTGTGGCTGTATTCCAAAAGTTTTGGAATTCACAGGAAAAACCAGCATGGAGTCTACGCAGATGTTTTATAGCTCATTGAATAGCTCCACCATGTTGGATTAGTTGATTAGCATGCAGTTCAGCTGCTTATGCTGTAATTAACATGCCTCGTGTTTGCCTTGTTTGCACGGGGGTGCGCACTTCTACACGGCGCTTACTGAATCTAAAATTGTCCACAGGTGTGTGCACATCGCAAATGATGAAAAATGACCATGTAGGCTTTACTGAATCCTGGGGCATATGTCCCAAATAAAGATTTTTCAGAGGATTAGTTGCATTTACACTTTAGTGCAAATGAGAGGCATTTTGTCAATGTATCCTGCCTGTTCCAACCAGGCACAGGCAACAGATTCTGTATAGTAAATTTAACCCCCTGTTTCAAATCGTTCACTGTTCTTTTACATATGACATCTACAATGTTGCTACGCTGTCCTGTTAAAAAAATAAATAACCAATGTTTTTGGGGTATATTTTTATGAAAGACATAAAACATATTACACAAAACGCAGACTGATTAGAGTCAATATAGAACAGTTAAGAAAAAATGCATATTTAGTTAGTTTTCTATCTAGTGTTAAACATTTAATTAATTAATTAACTCATGTCTGAGCTGAGAAAACAGGATGCACAAAAAGAAACAACTAAATATTACCAAAAAAGTACAACTCAGTGAGGCACTCTTAAAACTTCAATACAAGTGAGTATTACAACATAACAGATCAATCACTTTACCTTCACAGGTCTCTTAAATCAATCCAGATTTTCACAGCAGTGCCCATAGTTCCAACTCTAGCTTTTATTGTTTTCATATGCTGGCTCACTGACATAAATCTTAAGTTAATTCCTGTTTCAAATGAGTATCAGGAAGCTCATCCTTAATTTCTCCTTTTGGGTCTAGCACAGCTCCCTGGTAGTTGTTAATGTTAGACTGACAGTTTACTGCTCTCATCCTCAGTGTACAAGAACTGCAGCCCTTCTTACCATACCTTCCAAGATTCTTGAGACCTCATTTGATGACAACTCTACCAAAGGATGAAGTTGTTTGCCTTTTTGTAAGTATACCATCAGATCCCTCTACCAGAGACAAATTTAGGCATCAGCTCTGGATAACCATGTAAGGCTTTGTATAGCATATCAGGTCTTCCTGGAGCTAATGGATGAGTGTTTTGTCTCTTGAGAGTTGTCACATATCCTTCATCTGAGAAATAAATGGATGTTTAACTGGTTTTGCAGTTCTTCAGTCTTTATATAGCCATGTTAGGCAAATATAGTAATTTAAGATCCCAGTCACAATACTCTATTATCATGTTCACAGGTTATGAGAATTACATGTCTTCAAGTAGGAAATTTGATGAAAGCCAAAACCTATCATCATTACTAGTAAATAACAGAGCTGTAGTTTATCCAAAACTAACTACGATTCTTCTTCCTCAGAATTTTTTAACTATGGCAGGTTTTTTTCAGTGAGGCAGGCATGCTTTTAGCTCCTTCTAAAAATGCTGAGGTGGATGGCTTACATGAAGAGGAGTGGAGATAACAGAAGGTTTTTCTCTTTAAACCCTGAATAGTTACCCTTTCATATATTTCTTCACTAATTTATTTTTATTTTATTTTTATTTGTCTTTTGTTGACCGGGTTAGTCCAGCTGGGCCAAAGACCCCTTTTCAGTGGAGACCCGAGGAAAAAAGCTCCACACAAAAAATACAATAAGAACTATACCAGAAATATTTACATAATATCAAAAGCAGCAAGTGAGCGAATGAATACATGATAAAATGCATAACATACAGAAGAATAACATGGAGTGCTAAAAACAAATATCTATCTATCTATATATATATATATATATATATATATATATAGATATATATATATATATATATATATATATATATATATATATATATATATATATATATATATATATATATATATATATATATATATATATATATATATATATATATATATATATATATATATATATATATATATATAGGTCTACTTTATATGGGACATTTCATAAAGTTGAAGACCATATGGCTGAGACCATATGATCGACTTTTGAAATGTCGATCATGTAAAAAAAAAAAAAACAGAACAATCACTTACCTTCACATTGCTAGCAGGGGGGAAAGCCCCCCTGCACCCCCCCATAGGGGGCTCCACCCCCCACCTCACCCTGGAACTTAAATATACCAACTCTGTGATCACACTACAGTGTGGAAGATGAAAATCTTTCCATTCCGCACTGTACGGAGAGACCCGTTCTGCATGGTCGACATTTCAAAAGGCGATCATATGGTCTCGACCATAATGTCTTTGTGAAGGGGATCCATATATATATATATATATATATATATATATATATATATATATATATATATATATATATATATATATATATATATATATATATATATATATATATACCTAAAAAAATAGTATATCAGAAAGAACCTGTAAATTATACTTAATCTAACTAGAAAGGTAAAAATGAAGGAAACTGGTAAGATATAGAAAAAGGTAGAAAAAAGGTATTTAATAGTGAGATAGAAATGGGGGGTAGAGAGATGCATAAGAGAATAATTTAGTAATTTAACAAGAAAGTTAATTGGCTTTTGAGGAGACGGTATACCTAGTATTTCCTTTAGGGAAGGAGGGTAGAAATTAAGGGCATATATAGGGAGTGTGAGCTAGGTGGGGTGATGGCAAGAGCAGGATGGAGAATTAGCATAGTAGTTTTTTAGTTCTTTTTTGAAAAGAGAGGTAGAGTAAATGGAACGTATATTGTTGGGAAGTTTGTTGCAAATATGGGCTTTTGTACATTTATACAGTGATTGGCCTATTGATTTGTTAAGTTTGTAGGTGTCAAGTAGGGATTGTCCTGAGCTAAGGAGAGTACGAGCAGGAATATAGAGGGATAGAAGAGCAAGGGACAGTTTGAAGGCTTGTAAATTAGGCAATGTGCCATTTGTAACTGAGATAGTTGGAGTAGCTGAGAGAATTCAAGCCAATGTAATTGTTTAAGAGCGAGGCAGTGGTGAGATTAGTAGGGTAGGTTACAAGCAAATCTAGCAGTTTGGTTGTAGGTTTGTTCTAGTTTGGTTATAAGGTTGGTTTGGAGGTGTGTAAATATAGGGGATGAGTATACTAGGCAGGGGAGGAGGTAGACTTGGGCAAGAGAAGTTCTTGAGTTGGTGGATAGATATTTTTTGTTCCTGTATAATAGACCAAATTTTTGATTAGTTTTTTTTGATACAATGTTGAATGTGAAGGTCAAATTTTAGTTGGTTGTTGATTGTGATACCTAGGAGTTTGGTATGGGGGTCGGCAAGGATGATGGTGTTGTCTAAGGAAATGATACAGAAGGAGGCACTAGGTTGGCACATAGTTCTTGGAAGGAAAAGAAGTAATTTAGTTTTTTGGGGGTTAAGGATGAGCTGGTTGTTTATCAGCCAGTATTCAATGGCGTGGAAAGAATGCTGAATGAAGGTCTGGAGGTCAGTGAGGTTATTTGAGCAGGTTATAAGAGTAGAGTTGTCTGCATACTGAATCAGTGAGGATGAGCAGCAGGTGTGGCAAAGATTGTTTGTAAAGATATTAAAGAGTAGAGGCCCTAAACTGGATCCTTGAGGGACTCCTGTTTGGACAGATAAGAAAGGAAAGCAGGAAATTTGCCATCTAACAGATTGCAGCCTGTTGGTAAGATAGGTAGAAAATCAGATAATAGTGGAGGAGGAGAGATTGAGCTTGGATACTTTAGACAGAAGTAAAGGATGAAAACAATGTCAAATGCCTCGGAAAGATCCAGAAAAAGGCACAATACTAGTTTATTATTGTCTCTGGTCTCGGCAATAGACTGGGTGAAGGATAGAAGGGCTGTGGTTGTGCTGTGATGGGGTCTAAAGCCACGTTGACAGGGGGTCAGAAGGTTTTCTGAAGTAAGTATTTGAGGAGCTGTTTGGAAATGCATTTCTCTAGGATTTCTGCGAGAGGGGAGAGGATGGCTATGGGTCAAAAGTTAGTGGGATCTGTGGAGTTACCTCCCTTGTAATGGGGAATAGTATAGAAGGATTTCCAGATGTCAGGAACAGTGGATTCAATAATACAGCGGTTTATAAGGATAGAGATGGGATAGGCAATAGCATTAGCTGCAAGTTTAAGAAAATTAGGGGATAGTTTGTCAAAGGAGGGAAAACAGGGGTTACATTTTAGTAGGAGAGATCTTATGTAGGCAGTGGAGATAGATTTTAGGGAAAAGGCTGTAGAGGTGCAGGAGTTGGGGGTGATGGGGGATTCAGTTTTGGCCTGGAGGAGTAAGTTTGCAGATGGACTATATCAAGTGATTGTTACGTAAGGTGGTAATCTCAAGTGGTGAGTTATCGGGGAAGGGGTTAGGGGTAGTGAGCTTCCCCGGGTGCAGAATTCTGTTCAGGGTATTCCAAACGTTTTTGGGGTTTGATCGATAGGTAAATAGGGCTTCCTGATAGAATTTTTTCTTGTCCTGATTGACTTGTTTCTTAGTGAAGTTTCTGAGTTCTTTGTATTTGAGGAGGAGAGTGTAGGATTTTGACTTTAGCCATATCTTCTAAGTACTTTCTCTAACTTTCATTATGGAGACAGTTTTTTGGTGAGCTAGGGAGGTGTGTTAGTCTTGGCTCTAATTTTTCTACCTCATGCAAGGGAGTTTAGTATGCTAAGGAAAGTATTATTGAAATCAAGAACTGCATCGGTTAGAGGGAGATCATAAAGGTGTGACCAATTAACTAGAGAGAGTTGGTAGTTAAAGGTTTCCTCATTAAAGCTAGTTTGATTATGGCATTCTCTATAGAGGTGGGTTTTGATGGTGTGGGAGGGCAGCTTTTGAATGAAGTTAGGGAGGTAGTCACTTAATGAGTCAGGTAGAGTGGTAGGATTTTGGTAAAAGGGCTGGATGTGAGTATCCAGTCTGGAGTTGAGGAGATGTTTTTGTTAATATGGATGGGGGTTGTTATAAGCTGAATGAAACCATGGAGGTTGTTGCTAAGAGAGGGAGAGTTTAGTGTTATTTTATTCCAAGCAATGTTGACATCTCCTAGTATGATTGTCTCGTAGGGCAGATGTTGGGCGAGCCAGGATAGAATAGATTCTAGAAAAGGTATATTGTTGCCAGGTGGAATAAATATGGCAGCAATGGCAATTTTTTATTTTGGTTAAGGTGATAGTTTAGAATGATAAGCTCAGGTGGTTGGAAATCAGGGAGGGAGTGGGGGGTTAGGTTGAGTTGGTCTGAGTACAGGATAGGAATACCTCCACCGTTTTTGCTTAGTCTGACCTGACAGAAGATATTATAATCAGGGGTAGGATTTCAGAATTAGAGATATGAGGTTTGAGCCAAGTTTCAGAAAGTGTCAAGATGTGAGGAGAATGATGGGCTATCCAAGCATGTAATTCAGTTATTTTATTGGTTAGGCTTTGTAAGTTTATTGAGTAGCTAGATATGTTCTTTGTTAGAGGAGAAGGGTGTTGAATAGTCGGAAGTGAATTGGAGGTAGTGGGGGTGGTGGCTGGGGAAGGACAAGGATTTGGGTGGATAGCTCCATCTAGCAGGAGAGTTGAGTGAAGAACTTTAGGTTTTTTGTAGTATGAGCAGTAGTTAGAAGGTCTTAACTTACATTTGGGGGTAGATGGAGTAAGGTTGAAATATTTTATTTTGTAGTATTGGGTGTAGGAGGTGTTATAGAGTGAGGGAAAGATTGGGAAGAATAGGGAAATATTGTTGGCAAGAGTATCCTGTGAGGGAGTGGGGGATGTTAATGCAATATTTATATTAGTGTGATAAGAAGTTAAGCATGAGAAGATGAGGAGAAAGGGGAGCAATAAGAAGTTAAGTAGCATGTTGTGACAAGAGGAGGGTGAGACAGGTAAGTGAGAGGCTAACACAGACTTATGGAAGACAGCAGCATTGTATTGTGGTAGATAGGGGATGTGAAAAGAGGGAGTGAGCAAGTGAGAAGTGTTATTTAAAGATGTGAAGTATGGGTGGAGGTGGAGCAACAGGGAAGAAAATGTGTTTGTAGGAAAGTGGAAAGTATGTGGAGTGATTAGTAATTAGAGAGTGTGAGAGAGAGTAGAGAAGAAGGGGGGTTAATGATTAAGGTAAAAAATGTGCTATTATAGGTTATTTGAAGGTAGGGTAGGGAAAGGCTGGTATTGGTGGATTGGACTTAGGGGCTGGACCAAAGAGGTGTGTGAAGCAATACATCTAGTGTAGGCAGGGGTGTGTGGGAAAGGGGGTAGGGTAGTGGAGCAGAGTGAGTCCAAAGGGCGAACAGGGTGGGCTAGAGCAAGGACACTGCTGCAGACCAAGTAAGCAAAAGAAAACAATTAGTAAGCAGTTTAAATAGTACAGGGATTATCTTGGCTGTAGTTGTAGGAGTTTAACACTCTGTAATTACATGCAGTGATAGGTGAAAGAGGGAGGAAGGCTGAGAATATGGTTCAGCTACTGAAGTTAAAAAAGAAAAAATGTGGAAACAGACAGGAGTAAAATGAAAGAAAAGTAGTAGGAAAAAGGCAGCTGAGGACATTATTGCAGGGTATAGATTGGTCAGACAGGCAAGGGAGTACAGGGGGCTAATAGAAGCAGCAGAAGGTGTTGAATGGGGGTAAGGTGGTAGAAACTGTATAAAGAGTAAGGAGTATGGGAGGTGGGTGAAAAATCTCCAGTGATGTGCAAAACCAATTCCGCCCTAAGATAAGCAAGCTACAGTTAAGTATACCATAGATTGACCTATGTTGTTAGAGAAAAATTGGTTTTCCAGATGTTGGAGACTCAGTTTGTGCATAAAAGTGTAGAGGGCTTCAATTGAGTTAGATGTGAGCCTTGGAGGGAGACTTCTTTTAGTTCATTTTGTTGGGCCTTAGTCACCTGGGGAGACAAAATAAAGGGAGAAAGGTGAAGCAGGCAGGAGAATGAGAGGAAGAAAGAGAAATATAGAAAATACTGCTACAGTAAATGGATTAGTTAGGTAGTCAGAAGTAAGGGTAGGTAAGGAGAGAGAAATGTAGTTAGGTAGTAAGGTTCAGAGAGGGTGTGAGACAGAGGAGGAAACTGTACAAGAAAATAGTGTAGAGAAACAAGTACAGTAGTATATAGACGTAAGTCGCAGATCCCTATGGGTTACAATCCAAAATCAGCAAACTACACCTAGCATAAGGTTAACTAAACAACATTAACAAGTACTTTCCACTGCCATTTCACCATACATTGCCTAAAATATAAGGCAAAAAAGAAGGTCACATGTACAATAACTGTTCCATGTTGTAGCAAACAAAGGTACATATATTTCTGTAACCTAGCAACCACACTACTGAGATAATCTAGGTAGCACAGTAAGCAAATATTTGTAAACAGCACGTTTAGATTTTTTACATTATCAGTATTGTATTAACATTTAATTTTCTAGAACAAGAAACCAAAAGCTATTAAACAGAAATAAAGTCTATTACAGGTATATTGGGTGGGAGGGTCGGGTAAATGCTAGTAATGGAAGAGTGAGCTTAGCAACAGTAAAAAAATAAGAAAAAAAAACATGCAATACACATGTAGGAAGAATTCATAATAACATCAGCAATACACTAGTAGTTTGCAACTAATACAAAATAAATCTCTGAGTTAATTGCAAGTAAACAGCATAACGTTTAAGTGCTAGTAGTATACTGCATATGGTCACATGTACGCAATAGACTACAGCCAGGGAAAAGGAGTAATCCCACTCTGCAAAAAGTTCACTCAGTATCAGCTTTTGTTTCTATTGCCTAGTCTAATGAACCAAGTATATTAACTCATATAAAGGAAAAAGAATGTTTCATAATTTATCTCTACGGTTTTTGTAATATGTGACACGAGTTAGATCGTTGGTAGTAGACCCTTCTGAGTGGTACCTGACTTGTTTGTTTGTTTGTTTGTTTATTTATTTATTTATTGCTGGTTGATGATTATGTAAACTGGTCTGAGCCCCAAAGCTCAGTGAAAAACCCTCTTTTAGCTTTTGAGACTGGTGAAATGTTTCCTGCTATTGTCAGTTGCTGATATGACTTCAGAGTTGAAACTCCCCATCGTTTTCCAAGTTTGGTAGGAATGGGGAATTTTTTTCTTTTCTTCTTATTTTTCTTTTCTTTATTTTTTTTTGCATTTAATCTCCTAAACCTAAAATCTTTTTCTGTCCTCTCTACTGCAGTGCTTACAGAAGAATTGTACAAAATAGCATTTACAGATGATGTATCCTTCTACACCTCCAACATCATTTCATTGTTTCATTTCACACTGAAATTATGACCATCACTTTAAGTAAAGAATGACTACAGGGCTTCTAGCCTTTTAGATCTAGAATAGAACTTGGTATTATTAGAGGCTAGGCATTCCTGTAAGTATATTCTGCTCCAAGTCAATTATTACATTTATGTGTGAAAATCTCTTTGTGGAGCTATTAGCCACACTTATCTAAAAGTTTTCTGTGGTGAAGACATGGACGAAAGGCAGAGTCCAATGGTTCCCATGAATAAAAAGAAATTCCTGTGTCCCAGAGAGATGAAGCCTCAAGCTAGGGCTTCTGAAAATGCTGGGAAATTTTGGACTGATTTAGAAGACAACTGTTTGGTGTTTTTGGCTTCAAAACACTTCTCTTCAAATCAAAATGTTATGCTGTAAATTAAAGAAATATATAAAAAAGTTGCAATAATGCATTTGTCTATGGATTTGGAGAAATAAAAGAAGATAACATGTATTAAAACTTCTTATTCAAAGGCGAAAACAGCATACGTTGGTTACAGTATGTTTTCATTTAAATTATAAAGCCTGACCAGAGGTTATGTAAATGCTGTAGGTAATCTTCCTGAGGCACAGATGAGTGCTATATCATACCTAGCAGCTGAGTAGACTTTTTTAGAATCACAGTCGCATGTTTTGTCTTACTATAATTGATTTATTTTTATTTTAATTGTATATTCTGTAATTTATCAATTTTAATAAATTATGGATATCCACATAAAAGGAGTCTGCATGTCTTCCCTGTGGTTGCGTGGGTTTCCTCCGGGTGCTCCGGTTTTCTCCCACATCCCAAAGACATGCTGTAGGTGGATTGGACACTCTAAATTGGCCCTAGGTGTGAGTGCGTGTGTGTACCTTCTATGGAAGGTTGGGCGCCGGGCTGGCAACTCAACATCATAAAACTCCAATGTCAATCATGAGCGGACATGTGATCCACTGTGGTGACCCCAAACTGAGAAAAGCCGAAAGAAGAAGAAGATGGATATCCACATAAAAATAGTCTTTATAACAGATATCTTGTTAGCTGAAATGAAATCTTTCAGTGCAGATTTTTTCATACTATTATGGTAGAGTATAATTTTAGTGGCTTGGATTCAGAAAAAAAAAATAATTGCAGATTAAAATGTAAACTCTGAGCTACAACATAGGTTGATAACATGAGTCTGCAATTAATAAATGGAGCAGTACTATCACTGTAACATATTATATTAGAATAAGGCATAAGAGATTTGGGCATTACTGCATGATGTAAACCACTTTAGTATATCAGTAATGAACATTAATTTGTGCATAGTGCTTGTCATATTTCTATGATGTATATTAAGGTAGGAGAATATATTCACTATATTAGCTGAAATACTACTTTGAGTAGGTGGGCCTACTTCTGGTTACCTGCTCCCCTATGCCTGCTTCTATGTTGCTTGATGATATATTAGCATACTGCTAGGACATTCCATTTTGTACAGGGTCTCCAACGTCATCATGACTAGGAAATCTGCTAATCAGCTACACCATAATCTCTGATCATGAAGTGTAACTGGATATGAATAGTATGCCAGTTCAGTACTGCAGTTCCATGGAGTTAATGTGGCACACTAGGTCATCCTGTATACCGCAGTACTACATGGGGATAGGGAAGCTGAAAACAAATTTAAGCATCCTGCACTAAGTGGCAAAGTGTTACATCATAGTGCAGCACCCAGTCTATGGAACAAAATGTATATTTATGAATCCCACTCAGTTTAATTAGCATGCAATAGTTTAATTAGAATAATTTGATATTGGTGATGCCTTAGTTAGTTAAACAGTTCAGAAATACTTCCAGTGGATATAAGCACTAAAATAGATTTATTTTACCCTGTTTATTTACCTTATCTACCGCTTTTGTTTCTCTTTTAATTATTGGTATTCTACCAATTTATGTTTTTAGAAATTGTTTATAGTGCATGGACTAATTCCAAATTTTCCCACCATTCCTCAGATGTCAATCTACTGGGTAGCATACTAGGTAGATAATTATAAGACTGATGTCATTATTTAACCTTCTATGGATGTTGGTGATCTCAACAGCTAATTTTAAACTATCAGCTCCAGGACCCAGATATTTGGCCTAATGTTCATCTAAAAAAAAGAGCCGTGCTGTGTTTTGATAAGACATTATCCAGTTCCAAGATTTACTTACATTGGATAAATCTTATGGAGCCAAAGAGCATTAAGAATATAAGTATTACTATAACTAATATATTCTCCTTTAAGGAGTACTTACTTATTATAAAGGCATGAGCAAGGAGGCAGATGGTATTATTACACAGATGTTTTTTTTCAGGGACTGTAATACACTTTCTAAAAAAAAGTCTATAATGTGCCATAGCATTGAGTAAAATACATGTTTATGTTTACAGTCAAACTGATATAAATAACCAGGAAATGGTCCCAATAAAATGCTCTAGAAAAACAACTTCAGTTACAGAATAATCCTATAGTAAAGGATTACCTAAAATGAATCTATTTTGTGCTGACTCTTTTCTTACTAGGGGAAAACAATGTCTTGCTTACAGATATCTGTAGGTTGAATTCTTAACATCTTTATACTGTTTAGAAATGTTGGTCAACATAAGGAATACAAGGTGTCAAGGACTCTTACATGTAATGACCATTAATAATGGAAAAGGAGGAATGGACTGATTACCTATCTGATCTTACTCTGGAATGAGGCTCCCCACAAAGTTAAAAGTGCTACTTCTCTTTTGACATTTAAGTTATCACTCAATGAATGGTTGGACATAGGAAATTTAGTTGTAGCATTAAGGAGTTTGGTTTCTTGATGATATATAGGCCTAAAAAGCAGTTAGATCACACTATGAAATTGTGAAACTGTATGGCCTGGAGATGTTGCTTAAGAATAAATAAAATTACCAAAAAAGGAGTAGTAACAACATCACTAAATTAAAAACATGCAGTAGAATATTAGAAAACATAAAAATAAATATTTAAACCAGGACAGCAACTGATTTTGTTTTTTGCTAAGAAAGATGTCAGACTACTGTATATTAGAATAGAGTAACAATGTACCACAGATATGACAATCACAGCTAAACAATAAAATGCTAGCCTAAGACTAATAACAACTACTTTTAATATACATTTTACCTGTACTGATCTTGCTGAAGTATCAAAGAACAAATAAGAGAAGTGGCAAATATTATATTTGATTGTCTGTAGAGGTTAGAGTTCTCAGTAGGCCTAGGAAACAGTCGTAATGTACTCACATAGAGGTATAGTATGAAAGTCTTGTAATAGAGCATATAGGTATAGTATGAAAGTCTTGTAATAGAGCATTTTAAAAATAACCATATTATTCATCTCTCTAAAATATGGGATAGTGGAAACAACATCTATTCCCTAATACAATTTTTGAGACAGACAGCATATATAATAGGATAACCTTATTTGGTCTGTAATATTAAAGCACCCATTTATTACAATTTGTCTGACAAGTATAAATAATATGATGAGTCTATAAAAGCAG
Organism: Protopterus annectens; assembly: GCF_019279795.1. Classification (NCBI taxonomy): domain Eukaryota; kingdom Metazoa; phylum Chordata; order Ceratodontiformes; family Protopteridae; genus Protopterus; species Protopterus annectens. Next base: position 325,815,254 of record NC_056732.1, on the reverse strand, counting down.
GAGAATTGTCCATGAAGTATGCTTTTAATCAGAGTCATAGTGATAGAATAAAAGATACTAATTATAGTATATACACAAGTAGCGGAAATGAGTGAGTCTCAGAGTTGATCCTGTTTGTATGAACCTTCAGAATTAAAAGAACAGACTTTACCTGCAATGCCCAATAGTACTGTTTTTGTTTAAGAACAGTTAAGAAGTAGCTGTTTTTTGGAAAGCCAATCTTTTAGTAAAGCTATATATTTCTGTAGTATTCAATGGGATTGATTTAAGGGGAATGTGTATTAAGGACCACATAATCTTCATACAAAGTGACTTAATCTGGACACACACACACACACACACACACACACACACACACACACACACACACACACACACACACACACACACACACATGCACTTAGAAATCCAAAACATACCCAGGATGGTATTAAGTAAGACAACTTTAGAGTTGAAAAATAGAAATTGAACAACTTTGCTGTGTTTAGCTATATTGGCACAGTAAAAGTGGTTTATAACTAGAAGTTATATCATCTACATTAAGCAGCAGAGAAGGACAGGTTTACACTGCTTGCTACAATATACAGGAAGCTACAGAAAGTGAGGTTCCCACAGCCTAAGGTAGTTAATAATGTTAAACAGGTGACAGTAGCATGTTTTATTAATGTAAACAGTAATGCATGTCTAGTTATTTTAGTTCTGTCATGGAAGGTGCTGTTCTTTGTTAATCCAGGTGGGGGATGCTAAGAGATTTTTCAGCCATTAAGAGGTCAATTGAGCATATTGACCAAAAGAAAGGGAAGAGAAGAGGATGACAGTTATATCTGCAGGACCTACAGAAGGAGGGAAAACACAGTGAAAATGCAGAGGTAGAAGAAAAAAAAGCCAGTAAGTGACTTTTAGTAATCACTACCAGGAAAGGCACAAAACATTACCATAATTAAATGCATATCAGTAATACAATTGTGCAACACATTTTATCAATTTCAAACAATCTAAGTACCTACAAGAGTTAACTACATAAAACTGTACAATGTCATTACAGAATTTTGATGCATATTGATAGCAACATTGAAATCTAACTTGCTACAGCAGAAATGTACTCTAGACATGAAATTGTTACAGAGAAACACTATGTGAACAATTCTAGTAAATTCTGCAAACTAAGTGCATAATGTTAACAAAACAGGTGTCAATACATTGTTCTATGCTGAAAGATAGGCTGTCAAATACAACACAGTAAAGCGACTAAATAACTGCTAATGAAAATGCACGTACCAGGGTTTGTGATGTGACCATACTGCTGCTTGTTATGGACAAGGAAGAAAGGGAGATAGTGAGATCGTGTTAAGAAGGTATTGCATTTAAGATACACTATTGAAATTTAAATGAGAGGGAAGGTTGGATGGCGTGGTTGTAGGTTTGACAGTGTAGAGACTGATTTACACTACAGGTGGGGAAAATCTAAACTGAATGTTTATGACTAAATACAGGCAGAAGTTGCATTACACATAGGCTTGTGAGAAGTAAATACAAAACATGTATGGCTTAAATAAAGACAGAAGTATAAGACACAGTAAAATTGTGCATTGTAATTGCTGCAATTGGGTGATTTATTCTGAATACAGTTCTTGATTTCTGATCCTTTATTTGTCATAACAAAATAATGTAGTCTGTTTGGAAGCAAATGGGTTCTTATGTTTCTGTTATTTATTATCCTACTTGCATAATATGGTTCGTTTTCATTTCTGTTTTTTTTCTTTCTAGTAAACTTTTTTGTGTGGAAAAAGGTAAACTGTAAGTGTGTATGTGTACATGCATGTGTGTGTGTGTGTGTGTGTGTGTGTGTGTGTGTGTGTGTGTGTGTGTGTGTGTGTGTGTGTGTGTGTGTTGGGGTTGCAATGAGTTGCACTGTGAATGGCTGTCAGCAATAAGCTGAAATGCATTACTTTAGCCATTATTTATTTTTTCTTTTGATCACATTCAGACATCTGAGTTGCACACATTCAATAAAGTATCTGTAGTAGGATTTTCAGTCTGTGCATGTATGTATATTGGAGAGAAGTTTTCAATGGGTTGTACTAGTTTGCATGTGCCTGATAGCAACAAGCCTAAACATATTACTGTGGGCACTATTTCTTTCTTTCTTTCTCTATTTCTTTCTTTCTCCATTTGACCGCAATCAGAAATCTGAGGTGTACAGAGTCAAAAAAGTGGCTGTAATTATTGGGCACATCTGTGTGTGTGTGTGTGTGTGTGTGTGTGTGTGTGTGTGTGTGTGTGTGTGTGTGTGTGTGTGTGTGTGTGTGTGTGTGTGTGTCTGTGCATGTGCATGTTTACTCTGGGTGGGATTGGCAGCAGTGAGATGAAATATATTACTGTGGCCATTATTTATTCATTTATGTATTTGATAATCAGACATCAGAAGTGTACACCATAAAGGGGCCATAAGTGGTGGTACAGAGGCAGTGTGTAGATGAAAGTAATTGATGCTTGCTGTTCTTGATCATAGCTGAATAGTTATTTATCTGGCTTGGCTAGGCTAGTGAGTTCCTGAAGCAAAATGAAATGCATTACTGACCATTACTATTATTTGTTTTGATTGCAGTCTGATGTCTGAGGTGCATGCAGCCAATAAGGTGACTATAATGGTTGGATACTTAAGCTGTCTGTTGATAAAAATCACTGACCTCAGTTGTTTACAGCACATGTGTACTTGAGTAAGAAGTTTCAAGCAATCAGGGTCAATCATTTTTGTGTTTGGAGTTGTTTGGTTTTGTGGTATTTTAATGGAATTCAAAACCATAGCTAGGTCATCTGATATTCTATTCAGTTTCCCAAAGAACTGCCCACTAAATCTGAAGTTGGCAAGCAAAAAAGTTTTTTTTTTAAAGTTGCAAACCAGAAAAGCTCTTCTTCTCTGCTCTGGAATTGAGCAATCTACTTGCTAAAATCAAATCACCACACACTGAGTACTTTGTCTATGAAAATAAAACTGCAAATGCAGTATAGACATTCATAAGGCACTGCCAGTACTGCATTCCTATACCGTGAACACCTGTCAATCATGCCTCCTAACAATTTGAGCTCAGTGTAGCTACCCCCTTTACCTAATCTGTGTTATGGCTCTGGTGGAACATGTTCTAACTTTTTTATGTCTGAAACAAATTATCTTTCACAAAATAGCTCTGCCACATATTCTGAAGAGTAAGGCATCTGCTGGAAGACTGTTTAGCATGTGCAGTAGTATATAACCTTTGTTTTTTTGTAGCCATGCTCAAAGTTGGCCTTGCCATAGCCTAGTCTTTCCCTATTCCATTTAGTCTTACCTAGTCAGTTGTTTCCAGCAGTCACCTTGCTTTGAAGTTATCATTTATATAGATAAATAGTGTATATAGCATTGAAGTGAAGCAATATTTTAATACATGCAGGTTATACAAAGCAGATGTGTTTTGAGTGTAACATAATTAATATGCTACATAAACAGCAAAGTGAAATAACGCAAACATTATATAAAATATAAGTTAAAATAAACTGAAAAATCATTACAGCATGAAGCTTGTAAGATATGCAAGTATTCCAGCAGTTGTTTACAAATTTCCAAAGCAGTCTTTCAGCTTTAAAAAGATTTGAGATATAAATAAAAATATAATGGGATTAGCAGCTGAGCCAAACATATAGTTATAATATTTGACATTTCAAGCAGCCAGATCAGAGGCTTCAGATGAATACAACTGCAACAAGTCCATGACCAAGGCAATTCAAACATATACCCAAAGTCTGCTGTACAGACTAACAGAAACAGTTCACAATGTCTGGCAAGAGTTCGTCCCTTATGATCCAAACACTCTGAAAACAAACCCATTTACAGATGTCAGAATAGTGAGATATTCAATTCAGATGCCAGTGCCTGGAACAAAGCTGGATAAGCAAGTGACTAAGACCCAGACTTGGGTATAGTGTGTACCTCCATAATTTCAGTGGAAACCCTGAATGGCTTAGATTCATAGATTCATAGACTATTCCTAGGCTAACAACCTGGGGGGGGGGGGTCTTTCTAAGTCTAGCCAAATTTTTCCAGAAGAATTATCATGTCTTGTATCCAAAAAGGACATTGAGGTCCAGGCAGTTATAAGCTAACTCTGTCCATAATGGATATGGGTGCCAATCCTGGTGTATATTTCCTTTTCTCCATCCACTGGTCTAGGTTGCACTTAAACTGTGTAATAAACAAACTCAGCTTCACATGGATGATGAATTATCCAATGATAATAGAAAAGGTAACAAAACAAATCCAGACTTCCAGGATTCAGAGTCCAAATCCAAATCCAAGTTTGATAAACGTACATAAGAAGCTGGAAGACTGCATCATCCATCTCACTCCATAGCAAGCTGGAAAATAGGAAAGAAGATTCCAGATGCAAATCAATATCCCAGAACACTGGTGTGAAGGTCACACACATTGAAGGTTGTGTGACCATTAGAAGATTGGAAGCAAGTGGAAGTTGGAAGGTATGCACCATTACAGAATGTTACATTATAATAAACTGAAAGAAGCTAGAAGACAATAAAGTGAACTGGTGCAAATTCAAGGCCAGTGCAAAGTTAGGCATGTTGCATAAGAAGTCTCAGAGCAAAAGACAATAAACAAATACTTTTAAACAAATGAATATTCAAAATCCTGGAGCTAAAATAATACACAAAGCAAACCAAGTTTTGTCCTAGGCAGCCACAGACTGCCATCTTGGACTGTTCAGAGTATCGATGAGACAGATTAGGTCCATTTATCACTTCCTTTCTCTGCCAAACCTCTGGCATTCATTACTATACAAGGATGCTCATTTAGCCATATGATAATTATATGTTCTCTTCACTCTGTATCTTCTTTATTGCATTTCTGACTAATACTGCTATATGACAGCTGTGATACTTAACCTGACTGTAGTCTGTCATATATGTTATATTCATCCATCTTTATTGTATGAAAACTGTTTTACATATAGCATTTATTTATCCACTTGCACTCTAATTGTGATGGTTTTTATTCATACATTCAGTGTCATTTTAAGGCACCACCTCTGTACCAGACAGCCAAGAGTTCCCCCTCACCTTCCAGTTCTGTGGCCTGATTATTATCCCATCTGCTACTTACTTGAGGAAGATAGCTCCTATTAACATACTTTTGTGGGGACAAGGGCTCCATAATGGCAAATACTCTGAGTGGGAGAGCTTACGTTTCTGAGCCCTGATCCTGATCTTCCAGTTCTGTGCACCGCGATCAAGGAGGGTTATTTATCCTGCACGTTAGTGTTTGTGCTAGGCTAAATATGCCCTCACTCCAGGCATGACACTTGCATATGCAGAGCACAGTAGTACAGGCCCCTGGCCTCCATGATAAGGATCACGGTCCTCTGCTGTCACCCCAGGTTATTGTCCATTCGTTCTTCCCTCACTGCCAGTCCTGTGGCAATGGAATTGCTATGTGAACCCTAATCATAGTAGTTTAGCCAAGAACAAAATCCTTTTCATTGATGGTTGGCTGTATATTCATATGCTCTTTCCATTGCAGTTGTTCTTTATTTGGACCCTATGTAAAAAGTTACAACTTTTAAATATGATACCGATTAATCAGGTGATGCGTGTGTCAAGTGATGACTGTCTTTGTGTTATCAGCACTAGTTTTATATGTATACTGGTAATGTGTAACATGTTGTAGCATTTCTATTAATAGTCATTCAAATGTATTCTCCATGCTGTTTGTTTTGCTAAAAGTGACCTGTTGTGTATGCTGTAGAGAAAGACAAATCCTAACACACTGATTTTTCTAGATCCAACTCAATATTTTCTGGATTATCCATAATGTGCAAAACTGGATTCATTCCCATATGAGAACCACCAGATAAGTTTCTTCTGTAGTAGGACAACCTCCCACTTTATGGACATATGTTCTCATCTCCCATTCAGTGATATGCCAATAACAAGCTGTAAGAGGTTAGTGCATACACGTGTATGTGTGTTAGGGATTGTCTTGGTTAAGTAATGTCACTGAATAAATTAGTAGTTGTATCAGCCTATCACAGACTTACTGAGCTATTTAAAACACATAATTAACTGTCTTACTAGCATCAGATAAGAACTCTACAATAATATCACCAGATTTGGTCTGAAATGTGCACTATGTTCTTTGTCTTCTATATCAAAGAAGTTCCCCTTTGGCATCTTTTTTATTATCAAGGATATTTACTTCATATTAATAGTTCCAATCTCATTCCTCCAGAAAAAAACTTTTTTAGGCAGAGAAACAATTCTGTCTCACTGACAAGCTGCATACAGTATGTTTCTAACTCATTTGCTGTGCAACTAAAATACATGAAGTATTGACTCACAGGGTACCAGTGTCTGCACCTCAGAAATATATTCAAGTAGTTCAGCAAATGACAAATTTGGACCTGTTCTTAAAATTATATTTTTATTTCCAACTGGAAGGTACTTCTGTTTTAAAACATATAATAGTGTATTATGTCTACACTGTTAAGTTCCTCTGACTGAACACATACACGAGCTGTGCACCTGTTTAGGTTATTAAATATTTAATGAACAGGATAAACATAAAACTTTCTGTACTATTATTAGCCATTTCTACAAAAAAGGATATCAAAGCAAATATATAAAAATATTTAAAAGTGAAAGGGGCTACAATGTCACACATGAATATTTTAACTGCTAAAAATCAGACCACTTTAGACGAACACATATAAAAGAAGATTACTATCTAGGTGAGTACTCTTGGGAAACTTCTAGCTTACTGAGATGCAAACTCACCTAGAAAATTGTGTGGGGAGAGCTTATCCATCCAGAAATGTATTTGCTTGTCAACATAAACAGTGCTATAAAATATTTATATTTATATGGCAAATTACTGTCTTACTCATGCCTGAATCCTTCTTATTAGGTACATTGGAGAGACGGGTAGGAGGAGCCGATTTTGGAAGGATCCTTTTAATACATTTTTGGATGCACCATGGCCTTTACATCTACTGATCCTGGTTTCCATTGTGGTTGGCATCTGTCTTTTCTTCGCAGTGATGTGGTGGCTGATTGCAGTCTACCATGGTGATACAAATCTTACAAACAATGAAAACTGCAACTTATCCTGTATTGAAGAATGCAACCTAACTTGTGTAGGATGTGTCCACTCATTTTCTTCAGCGTTTTTGTTCTCTCTAGAGACACAAACTACTATTGGCTATGGACTGCGAGTGGTACATGATCACTGTACCGCGGGGATTATTCTGCTGCTGATACAGTCTATTATGGGAATGATAACCCATTCAGTACTGGTATGTCTTCAGTCCGACTTTTTTAATTGAAATGTCTTTGCTTACATAGACAACATATAAACACAATTCTAGACACATTTTACAGGTTTCTCAAAGTGTGTACAATATATTGTACTGAGACTTGGCTACATTTTTTCAAAATTAATTAATATGGCTTCACCAAAAAACTTATGACTGGATTGAAACTTTAAATAACTGCAGAACTAACATAACTCATCGTTAATTATCTCAAGATGCATTATCCAAGTATGGTTGCACAAATCTATTTCTAAAATGCATTTTCAGCAAATGTATGCTTTTTATTATTTTTATCTGTTAACCAGGTAAGCCTACTGGTCTCAAGTATCCCTATTCAGTGACAAGCTGGGAGCACTGTTGAATTTCTGAGTAAATGACTTGCCTAGAGTCACTCAGTAGGTAAGCGAATTTGTTAACCAGGATAAAGCCACTGATCCCACTGGACCTATTTCAATCTTAGCCTGAGGTAAACACAGTAGATACATGTCTTTATATAGAGTGAATGGCAAAATGCAAAATAGACATATATTATATACAAACTGAATATCATAGTGGGTTTGAGGGTATAAAGGCAACAGATAAATAATATTATATACAAAGTGACTGACAAAACACAATCAGAGTTGGCGTGTTGAAAGAATCACAATCAAAGGCAGAGGCAGAGCAAGGTATGTAGAGGGAAGACGGGTATGAAGAGGTCAAGTTATGTGACCAGAGAGATAGCAGTTGCATTTTCATAGAGTCTTGAAATGTGTTTCTGATCAGAAAATGGGGTAAGAGGAATGATCTCTAAGAAAAGGGAGAGATTCCTGCAGTTTGGGACCAAGAACTGAGAAAGAATGGTCTGTGCAGTGAAGCCTAGATTGTGGGGGGGGGTTGGTGCAGAGGACATATGTAGTTAAGATTTCTAAAGTTGTATTTTGGTGCATCTTTGAAAAGCCTGGAGTCTAGTGGGGGACACATTCTTGATAAGTTTAAATAGCTGAAAGTCAAGTAAAAAGCCAGCATGTTGTTTCACATGTAGCCAGTTAGGTTTTGCACTGTTTTGCAGTGGTGCTCCATTCTTGGGGAGATAGTGATGAATCTGCAAATTAATTCAGCTATTTTAATTATATGCCCATCCTTCTATCCGCATGTGGAGTAACACACATACACAGTCTGGGTGTTCATTCTGACTCTGATACTGGTAAGTAAACACAAAGTGAACAAGCACAAGAACTGTGATAGTGGTTACAAACTCTTCCATGTTGTGGTGGAATGCCTGTGGCATTATCAGTTGAGGAAGCTTGCCAGGCAAACAAGAAAATAGAGGGATATGATTACTGAGGCTGGGTAGGAAGTTATACCAATGGGGTGGGATGTGGATGGGCAAAAAAATAATAAATCAAGTTAAACAAACTCATTTAAGGAACACAGGGAGCTAAATATTGAAGGAGGCATACAGCTGCCTAGCTGGAGCCTCTCTTTTTCTCTGACATTGGTCCAGAATTATCTGAGTGGAAATCATGTTATGTTGGTGAAGAGTAAAGTTAGTTTATAGTACTCTATCTCTCAGACTAGATTGTATCTGGCCCACAGATAACTGCTCCAGGAAAATAAACTACACATTGTTTATCTCCATTAAACAACAAGATTATTTGGGATGTTGGAAATTAGTTATCAGTTTGGATTCCTATTATGTGTTCACTTGCGCAGTGAGCAAGAATGTTTTTTTTAAATAATAATGCCTGTGATGACTCCATGAAATCTAGTAGCATTTGGACTCCCTATATATGAGACATGTCTGTGTATAGCACTGATAGACAACAATGATAACCCATTCCATACAGTTTACCCAATCATTTTACCACACTAGCACCCAAATAAATAGTCTCATTTAATTTATCCTGTATTGTATACAACCCATTCCATACAGTTTACCCAATCATTTTACCACACTAGCTCCCAAATAAATAGTCTCATTTAATTTATCCTGTATTGTATACAACACAGCTATCCAACTGGTTGAGTGCACAATGTGGATAAAGATAGGACGATACCCTGGTGCATGATGATTTCTCTCCATCAGATGTCGTTTTCTTATGGCTGAATCTTATGCTCTGGTCTAGTGACATTACATCCTCTATTGGAATATTTTTTTAAAAATGTTATTTGTGGATACAGACACATCTCACAATCACTTGGCCTACATACTTAACTGTTCATGTTCAGAATCACATGACTGTTTTTTCACACACGTCATTATTTGCCAATATGTATTTATGCTGCCTTGTTACTTTTTTATTCCCTAACTAACTGTCCAATAGACTGGATGCTGAGTTTTAATTTGTAGTAGCACCTGTCACCATCTGATTTTTTGAGTTAAATACCATTTGTGTCCTCTGTGTTCAGTGGTATTCTGAACTTAGTTTTGGCTGCTACTCAAGGCACTGATCAGTAAATATCGGTGCTCATATATGTCCTTATCCATACACAAAGCAGCACCCAGTGAGCCTTTCTGTTACAAGAGTTACCAATATGTGTGGGGAGTCCTGATATGGTGAGTGACTGAGCATCCTTAGCATCTTCTACCCTGTTGTCTGAATGCTGTATAAACTGCACACAGTATTCTGTAAGTATCATTATGTAAATAGCAACATAATGTCTGTGTACATACTGTTACTTGTGTAGCAGCCATTCAAAACATTGAGCAGAATATTGTGTTCACTGTGGATTCAAGCTTACCATGTGTCACAAGTCATTATGGTAAATGAAGGATGGAGTTTTATTCGGAATGTGCATCTGGTAATTAGAATTCCTCTGGTTAGATAAAAGTTTAGGCTATCCAGTTTCAGGGTTACAACAAGGTGGCAAAGGTATCACTGGATACTAGGAACAGTATTTGTATGCTCCATTCAGGTTCTATTTACTCTGACTATTACAGGATTTGTTGTAGTGCAGGTAAAAATGATTATGTTCTTGTATAACTAGTAATGGAAATAGTATCAATGTCTCACCAGCACAGACGGTAGAGCCCTGAATGTCATGCAGATGACTTGCATATGATTAGAGGCTTGGGTCCTAGAAGAGACAGAGTGATGTGGTCCACTCAAGCTGATGACAGTCTCTTTAACATGGCTGTGTATATAAGAATGCATTCTGGAAGCACCATGCAACTGTACAGATAACCTTTGGACAAGATTGTCAATTGTCTGAATAAAAAGATGAAATAGGAAACAATGTTTAACATTCCCAAACATATTTCTCAGTAGGCAGATATCTTGTTTTACTAGTTAAGATTGTTCGTTGTTAGCATATGCAATGATTCTTTGATGGTGCCAGTCTTTATCAAAAAGGGGGCTGATCCAAAGTGTAGATGTAGTCATGTATGTAGAAAATATACAAAAGGGGGATGCTGAACACCCTCCAGAATAGAAAAACAAGAATCAAAATTACCATGTAATATAATAGCACCTATTCTTACACAGAATTTGCAACCAGGACAGAAATCTCATCTGTAACACTAGCAAAATCTTTTTCTCCTGCAATATATCATAAAAAAATGTAGTGAATGACCTGCACTTCACTCAAAACAGTTTAATACCCATCAACATCCAGGAGCTCACAGTATTCCTACTACAAACCCCACAAACCTCTAGGGAACCAGGGAGAGCTGTCAACAAATCCACAAGCATATTTTCAAGATCTTCATAAAAATGTTATAAATAATATTCAATAGGTTTGTAGGTTTCTAGTTTGTCAGCAGTTGCGAATCTCCTTTCTTCTTTAAGTACTTAAGAATCCTTCAGTAAAATTAGGCCTTTCCTCCCACCCAAAATACATTAAAATGTTTCAACCAACTTAACTTTTATTCAGTCTTGAATAACTACACAACTCATAGAATAATCTAATCATAACCAGGTGACTTATCCCTTCCACCTTGTCTAACGGTCCTTTCCACTTTCTCCACATGTAACAAGCCATGCATGCCCTCATTTCTCCATCAGTAGGAACATCACACTTACCACTAAATAAATTAGCAGAATAACAGAAATGGTATTCTGTTAGCCCCCCCCCTACCTATAGCATAATAAGGGCTGATGATTATGATGACATAATAAGAAGGTGGTGGTGTGGCCATCATTTAGCCTAATACCCTTAACATTACTCCATTCACTGACCAGATCCCACAATTCCAAACCACTGAAATCTTGATCTCCTTCTTATAAATCAGTAGCTCCAAAAAACTTTGTATCATAGTCCTTTACATTCCCCCAGGAAACAACATACCAATACTACAGGAAATTTTATCCTGGACTATAACGAACAATTTTCCTAGGTGATGTGAACATCGACTGGTCTAATATCTTCCATAAAACAACTTCCTCCCCTATAAAACCTGCTTCAGTATACACAATTGATAATCTCTGCTACTAGATACAATAACAGAACCAATGAAGGATCCATCCTAGTTTCAGACCCTTCTAAAATCTTATCAGTCGGTACTCTTCCTAACTCCATTAGTGATCACCTTCCAGCCATCATTATCTGCTCCTCTTCCCACAACATCAGACTAGTCAGAAATTTATCTAAATCCAACCTCCACACATTCAATAGTACCCTAAAAAGTATCAGCTGGAACATCCTCAAAATCCTTTCCCTAGATGATGCTCTGCTCTACTTTAATAACAGTTTTTTTGAAACTACTACATAGGATAGCCCCAACTAGAACTAAAAGAACAAGGACTAATCATACCCCCTAGTTAACCAAATCCACTAAAAAAAATATGTTAGCCAGGGACAAAGCATGGAAGTCATGGTATAAACATGAGAATAAGTCTGATCTACTAAAATCTCCAAAATAATCACAAAAATAATTCTAAATTATTCTGGTCATCCACTAATGATCGTCCAAACCCTGGAACTAAATCTAATCCATGCCCACACTCTGAAAATATTCCTGACCAAATTGCTAACATCTTTAACTCTTATTTTATAGACACTATTGCCATACTTACAGCCACTTTCTCTCAATCTCTCCCAAGTAATAATCTCCCTAGCAACACCTAACTAACTCAGCACTTTCAGCCTCATTCCTCACCAAGCACCCAATCCCCTCCACCCAACCACAGTAACCCTGAGCAACCTACTTCCCAAGCAGAATTCAAACTCTGTTCCATCCACACTATAACCATCAAAAAACTCCTCATGAAATTAAAACCTTGCTCTAAAGCTGATCCCATTAGTATTTTCATAAATAGATCTATCCATGTGGCCTACATCCTTACCCTCTGGAAAAAAAGCAATCATTCTACCCCTCCACAAAGGGGGCCCTTCAACAGAAATGTCCAACTTTCATCCCATTGCCATTCTTTCCCCCGTCTCCAAACTTATAGAAAAATGCATTCAGAAGCAACTCTTACATTTTCTCCTAAAAAATCAGATCCTTTCCCATATGCAGCATGGCTTTAGACCAGGACATAGCACCTTTACTGCCCTAATATCTTTCCTAGATGAAGTTAACAAAGCTCGTGACTTAGGGAACATTGTCACTGCATTATTCTTGGACCTTTCTAAAGCATTTGATGCCATGTCTCACACTATCCTCCTCTCTCAACTCGTCAACATAGGACTTTCAACCTCCTCTCTTAATTGGTTTAAAAGCTCCCATTCCAACAGGGAACATGTTGTCAAATGGTAAAACTCCATATCCCCCTACATTCAGAATCCCACCAGTGTCCCCCAAGGCTCAATATTAGGACTACTTCTGTTTAACATTTTTATCAATAACCTCCATCAAACTATCCAACACGGGACCCTAGTTCAGTATGCAGTATGCAGACAACTCAGCTATAGTCTGCACTGCTGATAACCCAACTCCACTACAGCAGATCACAAAACTGCATTGTCCACAGTAGAGACTTGGCTTCAGAATAATCACCTGTCCCTAAATCTCCAATAAAACCAAACCCATGGATTTCACTTCCAAGAAAATTACACCCCTTGACAAATCCCTTTTCAATATACTATCTTGTAACTCCACTAAAACTGAATTAGTCACCTATACAAAACTGCTAAGAGTAATAATTGATGAAAACCTCAAATTTGATCTCCACATACATAACAATATTACTAAAACTCACATAAAATGTGGACTACTCTATAGACACAATATGTTCCTCTCCCTCCCCACAAAACAAGTAGTTGCCTCATCCTGCGTACTTCATTCCCTAGTTTATGGTGCTCCATTGCTAACTAACCTTCATTCCTCCCTGAAAACCAAACTAGAAATATGCTGCAACGAGACAGCTAAATTCGCAACAAACAGTTGCCATTCTACCCACCACTGCACTGCCCTAAGCAAACTACACTGGCTTGAATTTCCTCGCTAATTAATCTATCTTCAACTAACTACCACACATAAACTAATTAATAAACCACAATATTGCTCTGCCCTAAAGTCCCTATTTATCCATTACAACCTAAATTGGCCCCTAAGATCTGAAAATTAACACCTTCTTAAAATTTACAAACCCAAATTAGCAGCCAGTCAGCTATTATTTTCTTGGATCAGCACTAAAACATGGAACAGCCTACCCTCATGCATTTGAATACTTCAAAGTTTTGCCACCTTTAAAACCTCCCTCCACACATATCTTCTCTTCAAAAGGGTCTGTAACTGTTCTATACCTCAAGCAGCTATCGCCTAACTTCACAAGCCTTCCTATTTACTCTTACTATCCTCTTCATAGATCTCTTCTACACTTTCTTGTTCACACTAAATAGAACCCTGAAACTGGACAGCCTAAACTTTTATCTAAATGTGCCTTGAATTGTTATTGGACAACTTTAACTAATACCTGTGTCTCAATTTGCATTTTTTACTATTGTTTAATGATGCTTTCATTGTATTGTGTACATTGCACCTTGATTTTGTTTTTATTCTACTTGTGTTTATAATGCATTTTCTACATTTTTGTACAATGCATCTTGCTTTACTAACTGCCCTATATTAGGTACACTCATCTGTATTGTACTTGTGCAGCTTTTCTCCCTTGGCCTCCACTGAAAATGGGCTCTTCTTGGTCTAGTGGACTTTACTGGTAAACAAATGCCAATAAATAAATAAATAAATATTACACGTCCCCTGTGACTACTTTGATATTCATAACCACAAGAGTATGCTTCACCTGGTTATTTTTACAAGATATATACTCTTGAAAGGGACATGCCTTATTCTTATTGGTACTATAAAATACTGTTTTCCTCTCTAAACCTAACTGCATGAGATGTCCCTTTGCAACACCTTCTAAATATCTTCAAGCACCCTTGTTTATAACAGAGCAACAACCTATTGCCAGCAATACTCACTCCATCTTTATTCAGAGTATGTCTGTCTTCAAACCATTATTTTTTTTCATTAATAATGTCTGACAATCATACTTTAGCTATTTCCACCACAAAGGTTTATTTGAAAAAAAGGACTACACCAGTTTCCTCTCAACAATCGAGAGTTCTGTTTTAACCATATCTTCTAAATTTCCCAAAATGTGGACACTGCAATGCCACAAGCCTTTACCCCATGTAGCCACTGCCAGTCTGTCTCAGGGGGGAAAGACACAGCAAATAAAAGTCTACACCTCACTTACCTTAAGATTACCAGACATGAAATCAAGACACACATGAACGTCTACAGTAAGAAGTTATTCTACAAGAACACACTACATTAACCCAGCTTTATGAACACCATTTGAAACACAGATTTGTTAACATATAAATTACCCTGTTTATTCCAAAACTCCCAAATTGAAACCCTGTAATACAAAACAAACGTTCGTGCACATAAAAGAACTGTCAAGTCTTTCAATAGCAAAACATAATCCCTTCTACATAAGCTAAAGCCCTGCCTTATTTAATATTTACTTTCTAAACACTTTATATCCTTAAAGGATAAGAAGAATATTGAGAAACGTAATCGGGTTTCATCAGAGCACACTGCTTACTAAAACAGAAACACAACTCTAGAACAGAAAACAGAAAAGTAATAAGAACGGTAAACAGTTAATAAAAGGATTATCAGTTACTTGCCACAGATGTTTACTTAATGAAAGGGAAACTATCCATGCTGCCCAAAGCTGAACAAAACAATCTATGAAGCCAAAATATTCAGTCTGGCTTAAAGGGTGTTTAATATGTTACAAAACGTATACACCTATTCAGCAAACTGCCAGAACCACCCAGTAATACATTCCAGTAATCTAGGACAGTCCACATAGTAAACCCTCCAAAGTGAAGTAAGAGTCAGAATAGTGTATCAAGTTACCAAGGCTTGAGATCAGACTGAACCAGTACTTAGGCGGTAGCAAGATGGCAAAAATGAATCATTATGTGTCAGTATTGTTGGATTTAATCACATGATTACTGGATTTCCTTTATAGTGTCTGGTTTGTGTGACAACAGCAGTTCTGATAAAGTCTTGATGTAAGATACAAGCACTTGACTGCTCTTCTGGTTCAATAAATACTTTTGGTTGTTGCAATTAGTCTGTGTGGTTCCTCACTGGATTTGGTTGCCTCCTGGACCTCCACCAGTTCTTTCTGATTTCTAGTTCTTAGTCTGTCTGTTTATTGGATTTGTTTATGGCCAGTGGTGGAGGTTCTGGGTCTGTCAACTTGGATCTGTTTTCCCAAATTCTGGCTGGTATAGGTAAACTCACTGCTCTTTTGGACAAAATCAACCAACAATTGCAAGTAATAATACCTCTCCAATGAATATTAATTCTCAATTAGAGCAATGTTCTGGTTATCTTTCTTCTTGGTCTAACCAATTTGGTGGGGTAGACCAGACAAGGAACTCTAACCACTGTGAGTTATTGGACTTTGATACATGGAAAGCTGACATTTTTGAATTTTCCACAGCCAACTCCAACCAGGGGAACACTGACCACAATATAATAGGTGAGCGTTCCTTTGTGGACCAACTAAGGTTATTCCATGTCAGACTGTATGCATGCAAAAAATTACAATTGGGCAATGCATACTTGCAGGAGAACTTAAAAAGATGCTTAATTCCCAAAGGGCTACGTTTATGGCATTTCCCCTAATGGGGTAGAGGCAGATTCTGACTTTCATAAAGCCTTAATCAACATTTTTAATAAAGCAGGTACAGATATAATACACTTAATTATACACGAGAATGAAGTCAAACGACAAATTATCTCATAATTTGGACATCATTAATGCTAGTTTAACTAGCGATGGTTTATTTGAGCACTATTACACAAATTACTGCAATCTCTTTAAAAAGATTGATGATACTGTAATTGCGATAAAAAACAGAAAACCGAGGAAATTACAGAGAGATATCGAGGCTTATGCTCAAGACAAGGCTTATCCCCCGCCTGCCATAGCTCTTGAACATGAACATCCAATAATATTGCTTGAATCCGATGATGGACAGGGTGAGTGCATTAATTCTCATGAATCTGATGGCGTGGGCTCCCAGACCAGGAGAGAGAAGTTAATAGTGAGCAGTTGTTAAGATGTTTGGAGAGGCTACATGCAAAAGGGCAGGAATCTGGTTGTTTTTCTGTTAACAACTACAACAAATCTTGGAATAAAGAAAACAATCCTAACTTCGAGCATCTTGGAGCCAGACCAAAAGCCTCTTATCCTCGTGATGGGAACAACAATTCAAACAGCTTCAAGGGAGGTAACCAGTGGCAAAAAACTCCAAAAGAAAGAAAACCATGAGGAAAAAATAATATTGAAGGAACAGGTAAGTGAAAAAGGTGAATTCCTTTCATCAGGTTTGACTAAAAGCACAATGGGCCTTGATGCTACACAAGTGCCAAATGACTGTAACTCATTAAATGCATCATGCTCATTGTTTGTTCTTGGTCAAGAGGACATTTTTACTATCAAAGCTAATTTAGATAGCTCTAATTTTGTCGTTGAACAAGGGGACTTATTATTTGACAATACAGAGTTGAATATTTCTGATTCTGAACTTTGTAACGAAATGCAACTTGAAAGTAAGTTTGCAGTTGTTTCTGATCAGTATGAATGTTGTGGTAATACTGGAAATTGGTGTAACCATTGCAAAATATGTACTGATAGTATATTGATAAGTCAAACCAATAACAGTTTGTCCTTGTTTCAAGATACATTCTACTGCACATCTCCAGGCAGCGGTGAACTGAATTTACATGCAGTTAACGTTGCAAAGGCTAACCGTTTTTTGTATGACTTAGTATCTACTGATATCTGTAATAAGTCATCTATTACTGACAATTCAAGTTGGTTAGTAGCCAGTAGGGACTAAGTTAATGACAAGGGTGATGGTTCACAGTATGATTCTTATTCTTATTCTGTATTTGACAAGGGTAGTGAACCTCTTAAGGGTGATTGTTCATATGACACTGGTTCTTCAATATTTGACTTACATTGTGAATCTGATTTTGTTACTAGTGATTTGTGCTTGAATCATATTGGTAACCAGTGTTCCAACTGTAGTGCAGTCGACCCTGCAACCATTAATGATATTATACAAACCAATGTGTTTAATGTGGGTGAAGCTAGTGATAATCTTGTCATAGAAGAAACACTACAGGTTTCTGTAGAACTTATGAGCAATAAGGCTGATTATATTGATATGACTAATACCAACAACAGTGGCCTGATACCTGATGCATTAGCACCCAGTAGCTTTGAGTTTAGTGAGAAGGATACATTTATTAATTTCATCCCTGATGTAGAAAATTTTGTTACCCCCCCACTGATTGTGATGATGTACCAACTTGCATTTCAAACACAAAGAATAACTTCACTGTTTACAACTTTTCGAGTTTTAATCTCACAACCGGGCATGCTGATGTTTTAAGTAAGGGGTTGAGTTTTGTGCCTGCTAAGCTGTCAAACTTTGCTGAAGTCTTAATTGCCCTAAAATTGTTCACACGTAAGCTCAGCTTGGTGCTTTGGCTTAAACTGGACTCGTTGATCCCCTTCTCACACTCTAACAAACCTCTCAGGAAAGCCAGTTCCTTCAACCACCCCTTAAATAACTGGTTGGCTCTTTTTGAAAAACTGTGTGAAACAGAGATTAGGAAAATAATTTCTGTAAAATCAGGTGGTAATCAAAACTTATTCAATGAAGAAGAAAGACTCTTTAAAGAATTATGTAACAACAAAATGCTCAGAATAATGAAGCCTGGCAAAGGTGGGGGAATAGTTGTAATGGACGTTAATGATTATAACAATTGTATGCATGAATTACTTTTCACCGACACCTATGTTCAAATCTCTAAGAATGAACTAAACATTGCTTACTCCCCAAAAAATTGACATTGGTCTATATGATATGGTTATGCAGAGACAAATTGATAGTGACACATATGATTACTTACTGAATCAACACCCAGTTGTAGTGAATATCTTTAGGATACCCAAAATTCACAAAAATCTCCACAATCCACTCCTGAGACCTATAGTCGATGCGGGTAGAAGTAAGACATTTTATATAGGCAAATACGTGGACAGCCTGCTTAAACCATCAGTCAGTGAAGTCTTGCATATCTGCAAGGATTCTTGGAACTTTTTGTCCAGGTTAACCAAATTTAAATTTCTAAAAGACTGCATTCTGGTTGCCATAGATGTCCAAAACCTATATTTGGTCATCCTTCACCAAGGGGAGGGTTTGGATTGGTTGGAGAGAAGCCTCTTTGATATAGGTTTATTGGAGAACAATAATACCAATATGGCCATTACACTTATGGAGTTGGTACTGAATAAAAATTTCCTTTACTTTGAGGGCCATGTGCCCAAAGCTTTGCCAACTTGGTTATGGCGTATTGGGAGAAGCATTTTGTATTCAGTAGCCCCTTTGCCCAATGCTGGACATTCTATATTCAGCTCCTGGATGATATTTTTATTGTTTGGGCTTATTCTGTTAGCAAATTGAACTAATTCATTGATTATATCAACAGCAGTACATCTTTCTTGAAATTCACCCATACACTTGACCATAATTCAATGGCCTATTTGGATGTAATGGTCACCAAGGATTATTCTAGGAATTGTTTTTGTTCCAACATCTACCGTAAAATAACATTTTTCAACTCCTATCTCCATTTCGACAGATGGCATCCCAAATTTCAAAAACGAACCATGGTCAAGGGGCAACTAGTTAGACTAGCCCGTATGATTTCTGACAATGCCACTTTTATTATGGAGATAGATAAATTGGTAGGTAGTTCAGTAGAAGGAGTTACCCTCTTGAGTTGTTGGACTGTCTTAAAGATGAAGTCCAGGAAAAGAGGAGATTAGGTTTTTATAAACCATTACTACCTATTCATGATGGTCCTACTAATGGCCCATTGCAAGATAATAGCTTATCCAAGGGAAAACAATCATTAGCTGTCTCCTATGAACGTTCACTAATAATTACCTTTTCTTTTAACATTTATGATATTGTGGACGCAGTGTGCAACATCTGGCTGATTGTGCTGAGTATTAACGAAGGTAATGAATTGTTTGGGGACAAACCCAATGTTGGTTTTAGAAAGGGCAAGTACTTTAAAAAACTTCTTGAAATGAGAAGATATGTGATAGACCCAAGGGCATGTACAAATGTAAACATTGTAATTATTGTCAGCATATCTTAACATGCAAATTTTTCTGTATCAAGCACAGGAAATTTTGGGTTAAAAAAATTTAATTCTGATGAAGTCATTTACCTGACGAAAGCACTTAATTCTGTCTTTTTGTATAGTTCTAAGTGATTTTGCAATAGTATTGCCTATATAAAGTTTTTATACCTCTGGAGTCGTTCTGTGTTCACAGTATTTGCCTTCGTTTTCTACTTAAAAAAAAATTCAATTGTTTATCTAAGGGAGTGGTGTATGGAGCTCTTTGCCAATGTTGTAGGGCATTCTTCATTGGAAAGACAAGCCATAAGCTGAAAGAGAGAATTTATGAACATTTGAATGACATCAGGAAAGAAAAGAAAACGAATGCATTGTACAGACATATTTCAGATTTTCCTGATCACCATTTCAAGTTTGTAGTGATGGATTACTTGGAATGTGACCCAAGGGGTTTCAGTATTGAAGAACATCTCAACAAAAAGGAATTGATGTGGATTTTG
Source organism: Protopterus annectens (assembly GCF_019279795.1). Classification (NCBI taxonomy): domain Eukaryota; kingdom Metazoa; phylum Chordata; order Ceratodontiformes; family Protopteridae; genus Protopterus; species Protopterus annectens. Next base: position 325,794,774 of record NC_056732.1, on the reverse strand, counting down.
ATATGTGATGCCCTCACACCCCCTGGGCTTAATGATTTTTGTTCTATCATCCCAATCCTAAAATGATGCTAATAATTTATACATGTACATTATTTTATGTTTTTCTTTGCACAAGCTTTAAGCTAGTGTCACATTAGGCTATCCATGGCAATTTTCATTTTAAATGTTTATCATACATTTGTTTTAATTGCACCATTATGTGTCAGCATTGGTTGGTTTTAATCACATGATTACTGGATTTCCTTTATAGTGTCTGGTTCATGTGACAACAGCAGTTCTGATGAAGTCTTGATGTAAGATGAAAGCGCTTGACTGCTCTTCTGGTTCAATAAATACTTTTGGTGGTTGCTATTAGGCTGTGTAGTTCCTTACTGGATTTGATTGCCTCCTGAAACTCCAGAATACTTTCATCCCCATTTCTTCTTTATCCACAAGCCTTCATCATATGAAAGCATGTCATCCACAAACTACAATAAATCAGGCTTTAAGTCATTTAAGGCCCTCAAACAAGATCAGTATATGTTTTGTGTGTCATGGATATTAATATTTCAATGCACACACATGCAAAACTAAATATTTCCTTAATTTATTTTTGTATTTAGCTCTGCCCTTGTTATTCCTGTGGAATGTACCCTCAGCTTAGTTAAAACTAGCCTCATCATTCTGGGAATGAGGCTCATTAGGAGACACAGTCACCACAATTTGAACATATAAATATTTAGAGCCAGTTCTATTACACAAAAAATTACAGTGATGTGAAGCAGGTTCTACTTGAGCAGAATCCACCATAACCACAGTAGTCCCCGTATTAACCACTGTCTGCCGACCTGTTCTTTTGCTTTAAGTCTTAGTGTAATCAGTCAAATGTGAATGATCTAGAACTTTGCATTATTCCTATTTACAGAATGGAGCTGATGTTTCAATCCAGTTGCAGACAGGTATTGAGAAAATGGCAAATTAACTTGTTAATTAAAGTGTGATGAATGCAAAAAAGATGTAAGAGACAACAAGGTGCTTTATAAAGGGGTTATTACATTTATTTGAATGAAAAAGATCTGAAAGGTGAAATAAAAAAAATGGAGACCTTTTCATTGGTGAATAATGATGATAACTTTTATAAGTAAGAATCTAGTAGAAGAAATAACTGGAATATTCCTAGGCATGGTGCCAGAAATACTTAAATTCCCTTCAATTCATGAAAGACTTAGAATATTCCATCACTCAAGTAAAATGTCTGAAAGAAAGCACAAGGGAAATAACATTAAAGTACAACAAACCCACAATTTCTCAAACCAAAACAATTCTGAAAATAAAAAATACTTTACACAGTCCTTACCTAGTCAGACATATCTGCCTTCACCAGGATTCATCCTGTCATTTTACTTTCATTATTTAAATTAAAATTAAGCTGAAGATCTTTTAAACCAAATATCATATGAGGGTCTATATCATATGAGCGAATCGCACAAATTGTGAACGTTCATAATATCGAACGTACCTCGAACTTCCCACCCCCCGCTAAATATATATTCCAACTCCAAGATTGCACTACAGTGAGGAAAGGGCAACTATCCCATTCTTCACTGGACTGTGATCTCAGAAAAAGCACTTTGAGGTCCGGTACATTCGATATTATGAGCTTTCGCAATTTGTGCGATTCGCTCATATGATATAGACCCTCATATGACACTCTGGAGATGACTAGCTGCAGACTAGTTTCTCTTTTTGTAAATGTCACCTCTTACATTCTTTCCACCACATTTTCAGCAAATCCCTTGCACAAAATATTGTTCCTTACAATTTGAAGTCTGTAGTAGTAAAAATCCTACCAAAAGTACAAAACCCAATGACCATCTCAGATGTAAGACTGATTTAAATTCTGCCAACCTTAAGAAAAATATTAAACTAGATTATTCTCAACTATCCAACTGTGTTCAACATTATCAACACTTTGCTAGATGACAGCATGGGTTTTGGAATGGAAGAGATACTATGACAGCCACCTAGACTCTTTCAAATATCATTTTAATCAGTATGGTTAAAAGAAATGTGATTGTTGCTGTATTTGTAAATCTCAATAAAGCATCTGAGATGGTGGTCTGCATTTTACTTGCCAAACCTGTAAATTGACAGGCTTCTTTAAAAACTTTACATCTAACAAAAACATTTAGGTCAATGTTGAATCCTCTATCTCACACCAAAATAAAAGTATTCCCCAAAGGTCAGTCTTCTTTCTAGTATTTTTTTTTTTGCTATTCATTAACAGATCAGTTCTGTCTCCACCCTCCCAATAATATTATATGCAAATGATATGGTTATTTATAGCTCAAACTCATCCCAGCAAAAAGTAAAATCTACTATAGCATGATCTTGACCAGCTTGGTACCTGGCTAAATCATATTCATCTTAATTTTTTAACTCTGAAAAAAGCTAAAGCAAAGTTGGAATCAGCAAAAGCTACTCCATACATCTAAAAACTGGAAAATTCAAGTGAATGGAAGTAGCGCTATCAAAACCAGTACCACAATCAGGTATTTTGGGGACAAGACTAGATTGACCATTAAAATATCATCATCAAGTAGAAATGAAGTGTTTATGAGATTGGATAAAAACACTAATTAAAGTGCTTCCCTGCACTCTACCCTAACGACCTTAGGCAGGCAGCTGACAAAATAACCATTCCTTAACATATTTATAATCTCTCACTTACCACAGGAATTATTAAATCAGCCCTTAAACATTCCATCATTACACCTCTTCCTAGGGTACCCCACCCTGAAACCCACAAACACTATGAAACTATCTCCACTCTTTGCCATCTTGCCAATATGTTTGAAAAAAGTTCTTTCTATATAGTTGCTTAAACACTTTAATAACTATGGGCTTCTATCTAATAGACAGCTTGCCTTCAGAAATGGTTTTAGCTCAACCACTGCTATACTCAGCATCTGACACTATCTATAATAATCTAATTGATGGTATCCTTATAGCCTGTATTTTTGTGGACATGACCAATGCCTTTGAAAGTGTTGATCACAACATATTGCTCGCTAAGCTAGAAAAATTCATTTTGGGAGAAAAAAGTCATTGCCTGCTTCCATAGCTACTCTGACAGCAGGACCTTTTAACCATCTGTCCACTAAAGGAACACTAAAAACAGGTATTCCCCAAGACCCTGTTCTAGGGCCATTACCGTTTTGCTATTCATTAATGATATTAATGACAATTTACCTGAACTTAACCTTTACACAGATGACGTTTTATTACTCCAGGCAAACAGGTGTTCCACAGTTTTCTAATCTCAACTTCAGCAATCCTTCTCTGATCTTTGTCAATGGTCTGATCAAAATAAACTAGAAAGTAACCACAAAAAAAAGTTTGTGTTTTTTCCTACCTTCACAGAGCCTCTTGACTTCCTGTCCTTACTACCTGAGATAATAACAACCATATTATTCCTTTTGCAGCTGAGTGCAGATAATTAGGCCTAATGCTGGACTCTACATTAAGCCTTATAACCCATGCTGATATTATCATTAATAAATTCATTTTGCGACTAAAACTCTTGTCATAGGCTGTCACATATACTATCTTATACTGCCTATAAAGCACTGGCTAAGAATGTCCTTTTCCCTAAACCAGAATATTGTCTTCCTGTACTCTTTTTACACTTTGCTTATAACACTCCATTATTTATTTGTTTGTTTGTTTTTGTTGACCAGGACAGATTCATAACCCAGAGGCTCCCTACACTCTGGAACAGAATCCCAGTCCATGTTAGGCAGAGCCCCTCACTAACTCTCTTCAAGAGAAATCTTGACGAGTGGATGGGAGATCGTAGGTTTACCCCGGGGGTCATCTCTGTGTCACTACTAGACAGAGGCACAGTAAACTAAACCCTAAATGGGCGTAGTATTCTCATCCCAAGGGGTGGCGAAAGCCACACACACTCTGGCTAGGCTTATAAATGCCCTAGGGCAGATAGCCTAGTACGAACTTATGAACCTAAGGAAAGCCTGTCTGAGCACAGCCCATTTTTCAGTGGGGGCCAGGGGAGAAAAAGCTCCATTACAGTGCATTTATATTAACAAGTAACAGTTACATTTCTCAGAAAAAACAAACATAATTACAAGATAAGTACTGTATATTTTCATCAAAAATTATAAGTCTATACAGTTCTTGTTTAAGGCATGCATCCAAGTAAAAGAATGCTGTTCCTAGAAACTTTAAAAATCACAGTAATCCAGAGTATTGACAAATAAAGAAATTTGCTTAGCAGGAAGCAACTCTCATTTTTTTTGTTTCATTACATCTTATCTTTGTTGATTGGCTTAATCCCAATAAGCATAGCGTATTTTCAATGAAGACTTATCGAGGTATTTATACTGAATGAAAGTAATTCATCCATGACACCTGGGAAATTCCACTACCTTTGCAGTGTCTCTGGATGCCAAGTGTTAGGCAGATTTATCTCACCTTAGACAGAGAGTCTTTCAAGACCAAATATGTTTGTAGAAAGACTCTATGGGGGGAATCTAGTCTTTAGCTTCCCATGTATCTATGGTGATTATGGATCAGAGGTTGTCACCTGGTCACTGTGAAGTAATCCTCTTATTCTGTTCTCTGCAGGGATAATGTTGTTTTGCTGCCTGTAAAGAAATCTGTCAAAGTTGATGAAAATGTTCACTGTACTATAGTATACTCAGTCCCTTCTTCTGCTGTCTGCTCCTTAAGAGTCAAAGTCTGTCTCTAAAATGAGATCCCTGATGTTCCACATATAACTTCACATACTGAGAGAGCAGGTCAGCATTTTAGTTTTATGTTTAGCAGCAGTCAGAGACCCAGCAGTAATTGCCAGATAAAAAATGTTTGTCTATCAAAGACTTTGCATGACACCACTGTGAATGAGCTACTAAATTAAATAACACAATACAAAGTAGTGGGGTAGGAGCAAGTATTACATTTTTTTATATCCTCTGTTTATGCTGATAACATTTCTGTAGTAAATTCTCTCCTGGAACTAACTAGAACCTGCGTTGCACATAACCAGCCTGTTTTTGTCATTCTAAATTTGTCTTTTATTACAGGTTGGTTGTATTTATGCAAAGATTTCTAGACCTGAAAAGAGAGCTCGAACTATCCAGTTCAGTAAATATGCCATAATAGCCCTCCGTGAGGGACAGCTTTGCCTCATGTACCGCATTGGAGACATTTGCTGCTCAAATGGGATTGTAGGTTCGAATGTCACTGCCAAGTATATTAAGAGATCAACTACGGAAGAAGGTAACTTTTTTGTTTAAATTTCTATCACCAAAACTATTGAATAAAAGAGGATCAAACCAAAACAATTTTTTGTTAGGAGGTCTGCTAGAAGGAAGATGCAGCCAAAGAACACCATATGGCAAAGCAAAGTTTGAAAATGAGGTCAAACAGTAATGAGTTTTTGTTTGTTTGTGTCTTTCGGCACAGCAGAACTCCGGTCTGCTAATGATTGGTAGTGGATTTTTACGTATCGGGTTACCAGCCCTGACACACAACCTTCAACGAAGGCGCACCACATTCACGTATGCCTCCACACAGAAAACACTCTAGCTGAGTAATTGTGTGAAATTATTTCTTGTAATTGGAAGTCAGAAAACAGCTGTTTAATGGGGTGGGTCATAGTTAAATGGAAACACCTTTACCAGCTTACATTTACTACACTGTATCTGGACATGGAGTTAATAATAAAAACAGTGTGGGTGAAATAGCCAACACAGTTCCCCTTCTGTGTTTTTATAAAAATGTTGTATTTGATAAATTAGATGACCTGGCAAAAGAAATTTGTTGATCTGCCCTTTAGATGAGGGTTCTTTAAAGAAATCAGTGTCAACAAATGTAGTTCTAACACTTTCTCAAAGAACTTCCCCAGTCCCAATCAAATATTTCCATATACTGATGAAAAAGCTATACATAAACAATTCAAAGTAAGAAAAGAAGTGTTATGGGTTGCTAGTCTTCCCAGATGCTCCAGCTGGCTTGTACACTGATGCCTAACTCCTCGCTTCCTTTTTCCCTTTTCCTTTCCCTGTACTACCCTTTGTATATTTGCCCTAGTTGCCCTTAAAGCCACTCTACTGACGTACAATCAGTCTTTCTGGATTTAATACTCCACTTATGTTTTATTTTACTTTATTCACTTTTTAAATGGGTATGTGGCATGATCTTGTTAAACATCTATGTAAATCCTAAAAATATAAGTGTCAGGAGACATTATAACTGTCAAGATGGATTTCTGTATTTTCAGAATTATTTCAAAGTCAAAAGTCAAAGTGAACTTTATTGTCATTCAGACCACACAACAGTGCAACTGAACGATATTGCATTGCCTCGAACTCAATGTGCATACAACATATTCTGATATTAATACAATAACACATATACTAATGCTAATACAACAATAGCAACAGTAATATATTTATACAGTGCAGTAACAAGTACAATGACATGCACCAAGACTATTCCACTTACATGTCTTCATCAGTACCCAAAATATTGCACAGATAATATATTGCACAGATTAAAATCAGACAGATTTCAAATTGCACGGAATGTTTACTTGGCATATTGCACAGAATGTTAACTTGGCATTGTTAACATTGCACATAAGGTATAAGATTGTACTTTCATAGAGTTATTGCATATGTCTGTGAATTACTTCAGTGTTGTAACAACAGACCTCCATGACTAGTATGGTGTATGTTATTACTGGAGTTCAGAAGTCTGATGGCTTGTGGAAAAAAGTGTCTATTAAATCTGGTGGTTTTGCAACGTAAGCTACAGTATCTCCTGCCTGAAGACAAACATGAGAACAGACTATGGGCAGGGTGATTGCAGTCTTTGACTATTTTCATGGCTCTGCTGAGGCACCGAGCAGAGTGCAAGTCCTGGGTAGATGGGAGCATGGTCTTGATAATTCTGTCCACCACTTTCACCACCCTCTGGAGAGATTTGCAATCTGAAACCATGCAGTTTCCATACCACACTGAGAGATTACTAGTTGGGATGCTTTCAATGGTATCCCTGTAGAAGGTTGTGAGAAATTAAGGTGATGGTCTTGCTCTCTTCAACCTTCTTAGAAAGTGTAGACACTGTTGTGCCTTCTTGACAATGTGATTAGTGTTTACTGACCAAGACAAGTCTTCTGCAATATGCACCGCCAGGAACTTGGTGTTCTTCACCATTTCCACTGTTTCTCCTTTGATTGTGAGTGGAGAATGAGCCTCGAGTCTCTTCCTGAAGTCCACTATTATCTCCTTTGTTTTATTCACATTGAGAGTCAGGTTGTTGTTGTCACACCAGACAATCAGTTGGTTCACCTGCTCTCTGTAGGCTTTTTCATCACCATTGCTGATGAGACCCACCAATGCAGTATCATCTGCAAACTTAATAATGTGGTTTGTGTTGTATCTAGCGATACAGTCATGTGTCAGCATGATGAACAGCAGGGGACTCAGAACTCATCCTTGAGGTACTCCAGTGTACAGTGTGATGCTCAACGAGGTGTTGTTCCCTACACATACCTTTTGTGGTCTGTCAATAAGAAAGTCCAGAATGCAGTTGCACAGAGGAGTGCTAACAACTAGATGGACCAGTTTCTCAGATGTTGGGGGATGACCATGTTGAAGGCCGAGCTGAAGTCAATAAATAACATGCAGATATAGCAGTTTTTGTTCTCCAGGTGGGCCAAGGAAGTGCCAGTGAGATGGCATCTGCCATAGAGTGATTGAATCTATAAGTAAATTGGAGTGGGTCCAGTGTTGCAGGAAGACTTGATGTTAAGTAGTCTTTGATCAATCTCTCAAAGCACTTCATTACAGTGGGGGTGAGAGCTAGAGAGCGCTACAGAATCCTGAAAGCCCAAAATCCTGAAGACCAAAATCCTGAGACCAAAATCCTGAAAGTTCAAAATACTGAAAACTCAAAATACCGAAAACACAGGATACCAACACTGACTATATTCCAGCACAAGTACATACAGAAACATATTACCCTTCAACTATATGCATGGGGGCAAGCCTCCCTGCACTCCCCTGCTACTTAAATATATCAACGCAGAGATTGCACTTCACTACACTAACTGCAATTTATTTAAGTTGCAGGGGGTGTGGGAGCCCCCCTGCTTATACTTGGAGAACAGTAATATAGTTTGTGTTTTATTTGTTTCTGTATGTACTTGTGTTGGAATACAGTAAGTGTTGGTATCCTGTGTGTTTTCAGGATTTTGAGTTTTCAGTATTTTGAACTTTCAGGATTTTGCTCTCAGGATTTTGGTCTTCAGGATTTTGGGCTTTCAGGATTCTGTAGCACTCCTGAGAGCTATTGTATGGTAGTCATTCAGGCTTGAGGGTGGTGACTTCTTGGGCAGTGGTATAATGGTTGTCTTCTTGAAGCACTTTGGTACTGTGGCTTGATGCAGAGAGATGTTGAATATGTCAGTGAGAACAGTAGTTAATTGGTCAGCACAGTCCCTGAGCACCCGACCCAGAATACTGTCAGGACCGGCTACTTTTCTTGGGTTTACTCATCGCAGTACCCTTTGAGTATCTGCTGGGTGAAGGCGGAGCACTTCATCTTCTTCGCTGGTGTGCAGTTTCATTGCCGTTGTACTGTTTCCCTTCTCAAACCTGCCAAAGTAGGTGTTGAGCTCATTGAGAAACTCTGTGTTATCATCACATTGAGAAGGTAGGGGCCTGAAGTCTGATATAGATTGTATATCTTGCCACAGATGCCTGGAGTCTCTCAGGTCTGAGAAGTGACCCTGAATTTTCTGTCCATAGGCCTGCTTAGCCTTTCTTATTCCTCTGCTTAGTTTCACTCTGGCTTCCCTAAGGGCAGCATTGTCTTTAGACTTAAAGGCAGCATTGTGTGCCTTCAAGAGCTTGTACACTCCACTTGTGAGCCAAGGTTTCTGATTCATTCGTGCAATGATGCTGTTGTCGACTGTCACATCATCCACACACTTTCATATATAGGTCATCACGGACTCTGTGTACTCATCCAGGTTAATTTTCTGGTCCATAGTAGCCGCTTCCTTGAATAGATTGCAGTCCATGCTTTTGGAGCAATCCTGGAGTGCTGAGACTGCTCCCTCTGGCCATAACCTTATTTGTTTCCTGAATTCCAGTCCATGCTTTTGAAGCAGTCCTGGAGTGTTGAGACTGCTCCCTCTGGCCATACTCTTATTTGTTTCCTGGATGGCTTTCCTCTGATTAACAATGGCCTATATGCTGGTAGTAGCATAATGGAGAGATAATAATGGAGAGATCTAGGTAAGTTTAACCAGAAAACATGTTTGCATTCTGTGAGACATGGGTATGGCAGCTGTATGTAGCAAGTTTAGATAGAAGTCACAGTTCTGCCTTGTTATAAACCAAGAAGTACTATGGAACATTGCTTGTCTTGGAGAAGCAGTTAGAAACATAAATAAAATGGCATTGTAGTTTGTCCTTGATTTTATTACAAGTTCTGTAACAAATGCAGGGTTGTTTCTGGAAAGGAAAATTACAGATAATATCATGAGAAACAGCTGAGAGTAGGAAAAAGTACAGTTGTGTAAAATTTTAGCATAATGGTAGAAGTCCTTGCCTTCATTGCTGCAGTATTCTTAACAGATGGGATTCCCTGCCATAGAAGACCGAAAGTCCAGCCAGTCTCCCAAAGACTACTTGTTGCTTTTAAAAGGTATGCTGAACATCACGCAAACACTCTTTGCATAGCATAGGGCATAAAGGTGACATTCAGGCCTACCATAATCAGAACTGAATGTCCCAGTAGGAACACAGTCCAATAAAAGCAAGACGTAACCTGTACATCCAGGAAGGCAAAAGACTAGGGGGATGGAGAGAGGAATTGAATACTGTAGCAGTGAAGGCAAGGATATCTACAGTTATGGTAAGATTTTACAGAACTGCACTATGTCCTTACATTCACTACTGCAGTATTCTTAACAGATGGGAGAGTGCCAAAGCTCAAGAGGAAACTTGGGAGGGGAAGGTACAGAAGAGCCCTCTAAAAAGCCATGAAGAATGGTAGTGGCAAACCAGCTCTAGATATACTATCCAACTTGTAGTGCTTGGCAAAAGTATGCACAGAAGTCCAGGTAGCTGCTTCAAGAATAGAATTAGTATCTAAGCCCTTGCAAAAAGCACCCGAAGAAGCCACAGCTGTAGCAGAATGAGTCTTAACAGAAGAAGGAAGGCTCTTGCCATGAAAAGTGTAACAAAAGGAAATAGCCTTAGAAATCCAAGAAGAAATAGTTTGCTTGGATACAGCAAATACCAAAGATCTAGGATGAAAAGAAACAAATAACTGATCATATTTTCCTAATAGCCTTAGTCTTATCCAGCACCCCTTTACTGTCAGATTGCAGGCAGGGGACGAAAGTAGGCAGATTAATAGACTGATTCAGTGATAGCTCATTAACCACCTTAGGCATAAAAGAAGAGTTAGTACACAAGGACACTCTGTCCTCATGAAATACCAAAAAAGGAGGACAAGTCATAAGGGCCTGCAACTCAGACACCCATATGGCAGAAGTAACAGCTAACAAAAGAACAGTCTTCCAGGAACAATGTAGCAAGGAAACTGAAGCAGCAGGTTCAAATAAGAGGCTGAGTCAACTTTTGCAAAACAAAATTAAGATCCAAGTAAAGAGGAACAGGCTTCCTGGGAGGTCTAATATTAAGGACTCCTTTAAGCAATTGTTTCACCTCAAATCTAGAAGGTAATGGAGGAGAAAAAGGTAGACAAGCAGAGGTAGCTGATAAATGGACCTTAACAGAATAGTCCAAACCAGCATTGAACAACTCACACAAATAAGAAAGAACCAAAGGAACATTCACAGAAAGTGGGTCCAGGTCATGAAAAAGACACAAAATAAAAAACCTCTTCCATTTAGATAAGTAGGATTTCTTAGTAGTAGGTTTCCTGGCCTCCTACAGGACCTGCAGCACGTCCTCAGAAAAAAGGTGTCTATGAGGAATCAAAACACTATCACCCACAGTGTCAGCTGAAGTGTGGACAGGTGGGGATGGATGAGAGATCCTTTGTCTTGCGTAATTAGATCCACCCTAAGAGGTAACTTGTGATGATTGCCCCCGGCTAGATGCAGATTTAGAGGGAACAACTGCTGTTGCAACCAAAGAGGAGTCACAAACAAGATTTTGGTAGCATCCTGTTGAATTTTGAACAGGAGTTTTGGAATGAGAGGAAGGGGGGGGGATGCATAAAGAAACATCCCCTTCCAAGAAAATGAGAGAGTGTCCACTTTCCACACCAGAGGACCTGGAACTCTGGCACAAAACAGAGAAAGTTGTCTGTTCAGAGGGGAGGCAAAAAGATTCAATTGAGGAGTACCCCACTGGTGGATAATGTCCAGAAACACATCCCTGTGAAGCATCCATTTGTGGGATTGAGTGAAGGACCTGCTCAGTGTCTGCCACAGTGTTCTGACTGGAAGGGATATAAACTGTTTGAAGAGTCACTTGATACTTGACTGCAAGATCCCATACCAGCAGTACCAACTGACAAAGAAGATAAGATCCAGTTCCTCCCTGTTTGTTGATATACCACATCACTGTGGTATTGTCTGTGAACATCTTGAGAGGCCCTGGAGAAAAAAAAAATTAAAGACCTGAAGAGCCAGCAGAAGAACTCTCATCTCTTTCACACTGATGTGCTTCTTCTGCTGACAAGACGACTACACCCCCTGTACTTTTAGGGAGCCAAATGTCACCCTCCATCCCATGTCTGAAGTGCCTCTGAGCAATTCCTGAGAGGAGAGAGGGGGATGAAAGGAGATCCCTGAATTAAGATACAAGTGCTGAATTTACCAGTGAAGTTCCTGTCTGAGACAAGGACGTTAGGAGCTATTATTAACTCCCCGATTGATGTTGACATCCTACAGAAAGGCCTCACTGAGACCAACGACTGATGTCAGAACCATGGCCTTAAGCGCAGTGCCAAAAAATGTGTCATCATCCCCCCTTTGGGAAAAACCTGGTTCCCATGAATTACCACATTGATAGTAGTCTACTGAACACAGAAGGCATTATAAGAGATCTGGGAACACAGGTTGACAATTACCTCTCTTTTGACCACCACATTGCCACTGTGGTCAGAAAGTCCTTCTATGTGGCACATCTCATTTGTAAGGGTTTTGCATCCAGGAAGAAAGAGGTCATTGTCTCCCTCTACTCTTCCCTCATTAGGCCAATCACTGAGTACAATGCCCCATTTGGCATGTACCTCACTAAACACCTGCAACAACTGGAGAGGCCGCAAAAGTTCCTCACAAAGAGGATCCTAAGCTTTAAGCATTTGTCCTATATGGACAGACTAAAAAACTCCAACTATTCTCTGTCTCATATCGCCTACTTAGAGGCAATCTCTGTTTGATTTACAAAGCCATGTCTGACCCAGCTCTGTTAGAAATGCTACATCTAAAGAAATCCCAATCCCTCCACACCACACACTTGAGAGAGCTCAACCTCATTACCGCGATCAAAAAAACATGCTGGAGGGGCAGGTTCATAACCCAGAAACTGCCCATGCTATGGAATAGACTTCCCATACATGTCAAGCAGAGCACCTCACTGGCCATCTTCAAGAGAAATCTTGATGAGTGGATGGGAAATAGAAAATTCACCTCAGGGATCACTCCAGTGGCTTTACTCGACAGAGGGACTGGGAACTAAGGTTGGGTGGCATGATGCCAGGCTAATCCTATGGGCTAGGCTAGTAAAGACCATCAGGGCCATTAGCCTAGTACACACCTAGGAACCTATGAACCTATAAGAAGGGGAACTACAAAGTCTAGAGAATGTGCATGTTGGAGTCGCACTGACTTCAGAAATCACTGAAACTTTCTCATGTGAATTTTGGCCAGAAGGAGCATTGGAATGGTGGATGCCATGACACCCATAGCTCTTAGAAACTCCCTGGTAGTAATGGAAGCCAGAAGAAGTATTTGAAAGAAAGAAATGAGAGTTAAGATATTTGGTGGGGGCAGGGATGCAAGCATTGGTACCATTTGAATCCTGTAACCCACAAAAACATGATCCTGAGAAGAAATCAGAGAAGACTTTGAAATGTATAGTGAACCCCAGGCTCTCAAGAAGAGGAAATGGCAAAATGAAGATTTTGTAAAAGGGTCTCTGGAGAGACACCTGAATCAACAGGTCATCTAAGTAAGAAAACATCTGGATCCCTTGAATCCTGCAAATAGCAAACAGAATCTGCAGGGACAACTTCCAAAAGGAAGGCACTTTTAGAAAAGTGTTTAGATGAGAGAGGTTTAGAATAGGTGTCCAAGTGCCCTCTTTTCTGAGCACTAGAAGCAGTCTGGAGTAGAACCCTTTCCACCTTTGGGACACAGGCACCTCTTGAATAGTACTCTGAGTGAAGAGATTTTGAAGAACCACTGGGAAAAATGGAAGTTGCTCCCGAGGAGGCTGAGGAATGCCCATAAATGGAAGATGGGATTTTCACACTATGAAGTACCCCTGATGAATAATCAACAGAAACCAAGAATCCTGAGTGATCTGAAGCCAAACAGGAAGAGAAAGGTGAAGAGAAAGAGGAATGTGGCTAGGAAGAGAAGGCTAGTCATATATCACCTGGTTTGTCCGGAAAGGAAAGCTTTGGAGTCCCTGAAAACTGACTAGCCTTAGTAGGAGGAGCCCATTTGCCACTCTTCCTACCTTTAGTAGGGTGGTGGGATTGCCTATGAACAAAGGCAGGCTTTATGGGGTAATTTCTCTGAAATTTAGGCACAGGAGAAACAAACACATGTTTAAGTTCCTGGATGGCCTTACCCTTATCCTGAAGGGACTTAAACAAACCAGCAGCAGCTTCCCCCCAAAAAAGTTTAGAACTCAGAGGAGCATCCATCAACTTAGCTTTAATATCATCAGATAGAGGCTGAAGCCTAAGCCAAGAGCACCTCATCATCATTGAAACAAAAACAGCAGCCCTAGAACAGGCATCTGCTGCATCATAACTACATTTAATACAATGACGAATGGCTTGAGAGGAAGTCCCTAGCAAGGAAAGAACAAAAGTTTTACCCTCAGAGTCTGGAAAATCAGAATTAAGTTGACAGACCTGACAAAGAAGAGCAAACACATACCTATAAATATGGGTCTGATAATTAATAGTCCTAAAAGCTAGGGTAGCAGAAGTGTAAACCTTCTTACCCAACCTTCCATAGTTCTGCTATCCTTGTCAGAAAGCAATAGCTTGGGAGAAGGAAGCAATTGAGATGGCTTACCAGAGGCTACAGACATGACAGAGGGGTCAACAGCAGGACATTTATATAGGAAAGAACAATCCTCAGGCACCCTATAAAACCTGGATCCTATAAAACCTTAGGAGCAGAGAGCAGAGAATCAGGCACATGACAGGCATTGGAAAAAGCATCTAGCAAAGCAACCAAAACAGGAGGAATAGCTGCAGGTTTAGCGGATTCCAACTGCAGCAACTCATAGTACCTCTTATGGATATCAGAGACCTGAGCACAATTCCATTTAAAGAAAATCCATCATCCTAGAAAGTGTGTCCCCAAAGGAAATTTCCTCAAAAGTAACATCTGGACTAATGATTCCTCCTTCTCTGACCCATAGTCTAAGGGAAAAGGAATTTGAGTAAAATAAGTCAGGGATGCATTATCCAAATCTGACTCATCTGCAGAAGAATCCTTTTCTCTAGACCTTTTAAGGGGAGAAGAGGACCAAGGAGGAGCAGGAACCAAAACCCCTTAAGGAGGCTTTAAGGACATTAAAGCAGTAAATAGCCCCTGAGTGAAGGTCTGCCACTTACTCTGTGGAACCCTAGCAGCAGGAGAAATGTTTAATTTTTAGTTTCTTTTTTAAGGGAACATTCCCCTCCAAAAAACTAAGGCTCAGACCTAGGACAGCAGTCAAAAGCTGTAGTAGGAACTTCTTCCCCAACCAAAAACTGAGGAACTCCTCTAGGCTCCTTGGAAAAAAATCAGCTGTGGTTCCCCCTGAATATTCGAGATAGACACGTGGAAAGTCTCTTCATATGTGCTGCCAACTGGACCCTCACCAGACTCCGACACTGTTGTGGCAGATAAATCTGACAACATAGCTGGTCGAGGCTCCGGGTTTGTAACGACCTTAGGAGAAACACCTGGCACAGGCTGGATAGCGGAAGATTCCGGTCATATCTTTTTCACCTTCTTCTTCCCTAACGGCTGACCCACGGGGTGGTAGATTCCTTCTATTGCATCTTTGGTGAGAAGCTTAAGATTTTGGTTCTCAAGATACAAGGAAAGGGAAGAAAGTCCACTGAGAAGGGTTTTCGGAATGAACGTCTGACAAATAGAACACGATGTGTGGTCATGAGAAGTCCTAGACAAAAAAGACACTTATAGTGGCAGTCTTTATGGGGAATCTGTCTCCCACACTGGCATTTACCCTCCCTGGATGACATTAACCCCAAGCAGCACAAGACAAGTAAGAAAAAACAAACTCCCCAACGGGGCACTTATCTGCAATTAGAATAGAAGTCAGCAAACAGACGTGGGTAGTCACTGGAGAATGAAAATGCATTCAACTGACAGAAAATGGATGCAGGTAAACAGACTGATGGTAAAAGATACATTCATACTGGCGGCAAAGAAGTTCTGATTATGGTAGGCCTGAACATCACCTTTATGCCCTACGCTATGCAACTGAAAGCATTCTGCAAGATATATGGACAGTGGACACACTTTCTTTTTTGATTGCATGCCAGCAATGAACTTTGTTAAGGCTTTACAGGGATTGTCCCTGGAAATAAAAAAAGCTAATAAATTAAAGCTTTTCATGATTAGAAAACATAATAGCCGCTGTATGATCTTGTAAAGCAAATGGCAAAATCATCTCTGCTATTGTACATAGCAGGGACAGCAGGAAACAAATGCACAGGGTAATTTTTAACTGTCATATGGACAAGAGTTGATAAGCAAATTAGATTGTGCTTAACATTTTACAGTGCCAGGTTGGTAGTGTTTTGGCATGAAATAGTTAAAAGTCTAAAAGCAATAGGACATGTGAGTTGTTGTTATTCCGAACTGCCCAAGGAGGCGAACTGAAAATATGTCATAATTTAAAATCAAATGACTGTAAAGCCTACAGACTGTGTTTTACCAGATAAGTTAAAGACTGAACTGTGTGGAAGATTCTAATTGTCACAAGATGTATGTTGGGTAGTTCAGAAGGAAAATTTCCACTCACATGTCTTCTGCAAGAGATATGTAAAGAATGCATTCTGCCTGTTGTAGATGTACCTGACAGAGACATTAGTAGCTGTTTGTTTCAGCAAGCAAAAAAAGAGAGAAAAGAAAAACATCCTGACTGTTTGGTCTACAAAGGGAAAGCCTTTTGCAGAATTCCCACATACAGACACTGAATTCCATTATGGTTTCAGCTTGGGTGCAGTGTGAACTAGACCTCTAACCCTTCAGACTGTGGACTCTGAGAGAAAAAGTTTTGCACAAGGACAGATTTGGATTTTAATAACCTTTTCTTTTCATTTGTTCTAATTCTAATTGTGTTGCTGCAATGACTTCCCTGTACTGGTAATATGCCAAATGTAATAGTTATAAATTCTAACTTAAAAGTTTTGTATTCCAGGATGTTACATTTAATTAATCTTTTTTGCATGATTGCATTGTGGACCTTTAGACTTTCAAAGCTGTCACATGTCATTTTCCTTTGATGTCAGAAAGGAAAATGAGGGAGACGTGGTTAGTGCTGATGTATAATTTAGTACTGACATTCTGCTGTTGTTTTGCATGGTGTTTTTAAATGTATTTTACTGTGAGTCTCATACACAGGACAAATGCATATTTCATGGCATTGAAAAGTTAACGTATTTAAATATTCTCAACAAGACACTTGCAGGGTATTTTCTATAAAATTCATAGGCAGATTTGTACATGAGTAAATAATTATGAAATGCACACACGCACACACACACACACACACACACACACACACACACACACACACACACACAAAACTTTTGCAGGATATTCATGTGTGAGCATCTTATATAACATTTTATGAGTTTTGAATCACTGAATTTCATTTCAAGAATATGTGCACACAAGAATGTTAAGTTATCGGTAACAGGAATTCAGGTACACTCAAGATAAGGTTTCTTTAAAACATGCATCTGCAGTAAATATAGTGTTTGTGAGCATTATTCAGTGAATCTAAATGTTTACCTGTCTGGACGATGCAATAAGGGGAAAAGAGGTGTTCTGTGTATCTAAGTATTACAGCACACATTTTATTTTGAAATTTATTATTGTATTTCCAATAAGGAAAAAATGAGATTATTCAAATTTCTTGGTAAAATGTGATGCTTACAGAC